>NW_027526385.1:208701105-208958104 GCF_048455015.1 Haemaphysalis longicornis | reverse complement strand
CCTAGAATTCACAAGCTGCACTATCCTTGACAAGGCGAAAAGGACCAACAAGATTGAAGTGCACAATGTCTAGGGAGGTAAGTAGGTTTGGCCGGTAGGTTAGTAGGCACGTAGGTTGATAGGTAGGTATCTAGTGGATGGTTGGGCCGGTAGGTAGGTAGGTAAAGGGATAGGTAGGAAGGTAGATAGGAAGGAAGGTAAGGGGATAGGTACGGATATAGGTAAGTAGGTAGGCCAGGAGGCAGGCAGGCAGATAGGCTGCCAATAATGCAGGCAGGTAGGCAGGGCGGCCAGCAAGCAGGTAGGTAGGAAGGGAGGCACGTAGGACGGTGGGTTGGTAGGTAAAGAGGTGGTTAGGTAGGTATAGGTAGGTAGCTAGGTTGGTTGGTAGGTAGTAAGTATGTAGGTAGGTAGGCAGGTAGGTAGGGGCAGATAGGTACGTAGGTAGGAAGGCATGCTAGTAGGGAGGTAGGTAAAAATGTATTAAGTAGGTAGTTAGGTAGGTAGATATGAAGTTAGGTAGGTAAGAAGGTAGGTAGGTAGGTAGGCAGGCAGGCAAGCAGGCAGGCAGGCAGGCAGGTAGGTAGGTAGGTAGGTAGGTAGGTAAGTAGGTAGGTATTTAGGTAGGTAGGTAGGAAGGTAGGTAGGTGGTAGATTGGTAGGTAGGTAGTGAGGATACAAAGGTAGGTGGGAGGGTAGGTGGGTTTGCAGGCAGGCACGCAGGTAGGTATAACAGCGTGGTAGGTAGGCAGGCTGGGAGGCCCGGTGGGAGGTATGCAGTTAGGCAGGCAGACGAGCAAGGCGGCATACAGGTAGGCAGGCATGCAAGTATAAAGGTAGGCAGTAGGAAGGTAGGTAGTAGTTAGGCAGAAAGGTATGTTGAAGGGTAGGTAATTAGGCATGCAGGCTCGTAGGAAGGCAGGTAGGCAGGCAGAAAGAACAGCTGGTAGGTAGGCAGGCATGGAGGAAGGCCGGCAGGCAGGCAGGCATGTCAGTAGGTAGGTAGGCAGGTGGGTACAATGGCAAGATAAGTAGTGAAGGAACGCCCTTAGAGCGTAAGGGGTTCGCTAGCCCGAACCCGCCCGACGGACGTACGCTGATCCACATGAGAACAAATCACCAGTGTATTCCTGGAAAACAGCGACGAAAAAACCACAAAGAAACTTGGGAGGCACTTGTACGACAGTACAGGAAGCGCGCCCGTAACAGAAAACATAGCAGCAGTTCAAGCACTCCTTGAACAGAAAGCTATTGGCTCGTGCTGTACACTCAAAACGTCTTAAGTTACTGGTGGTGATGACGGGTGAAGAGCATCGGCCACGGATGCTGGTTGCTCCTCGCTGTACTGGCATAATGGTTGTTGTTCGCCGCCCTTTCGATACAGCTATCATCCTGCGGCCGCAGCTGGTCTCGCGTGTGCCACACTGCCCACTCCGCCCCTTGGTCTTGCGAGTGCCGCTGGTCCGGGGTTTGCGAGCGCAGGAACATGCCAGCGCCGCATGTTCCGGGTTTTAATGCGCAATACACGTATTTGTTCCGTCTAACTGTTTATCACACACCCGCGCACGCGCACATGACGCAGTGACGCCACCATAGCTGTTCGATGCGCACACTGCACTGCAATCACCCTACAGTGGCGCCCGTAGGGTCTGTGCCCCAACACTTCACTCCCCCAAGATCGTACAACTCCCAAGTTTTCCGAGAAGCACTGGGGAGTGCCGCCGAGGAAAACTTCTTCAGCTGGTTTGACATGAATGTAGGTTTTGGAGTGTCTTGCCCCTCGAGCTTTGTTGCAGTATTGTTGAGTGGGTAGCGTACCCGTGATGAAAATGAGAAAGATTACATTTCTTGTCCCTTAAGGTCATCCATATTTAGGGGTCCCCTATCCCGTCCTCCGCTAAGGTTGCGAAGGCGATAAGTCAGCAGAGATTGGCGCTTTGTTAAGTCAGCAGTCCCTTCCCATCGACCAGCCAGCAGGAATTTTTTCCACGGTACCTTACCGTGCTTATTAAAAACTAACCGTACGCGTTTTTGGAGCACTGTGAAGCCGAAGCAAGACTGTAACATCTGTCTGTTAAACATGTCGGTAGAACCAATTCTGAACCATTTCTGTGCTTCTGTACTTAACGATCCCTTCGCCCATTCTTTTTCCGACCCCTTTATCAGTGATTTCCCCCACATGCAAGAGTCCACTTTTTGTCCTTAAGGACCCATTAGCTCTTGATCCCGCTGATATTGTATCCATAATATCTAAACTAAAAAGGTCGTGTACATGTGGTCCTGATGACATTAACTCTAAATTTCTTCAGACTACTAAGGAGTACAGCTAAATTATATTGTACTTCATTTACACCAAATCTATTGACGAGAGTTACTTGCCCAGGGAGTGGAAGAAAGGCAGGGTGGTTCAACTCTACAAGTCAGGTGACGCGCATAACCCTTGAAACTACCGTCCCATATCCATTACTTCAATCCCTTGTAAAATCCTCGAACACATATTATTCACTCATTTGGTTAACTTTCTCGAGTCTAATTTTTTCATAATTCCCAACATGGTTTCAGAAAAATCTTCTCTTGTGAAACTCAACTAATTACGTTGACCAATGACTTGCATGCATTTCTTGACTCCTCTTTTGGAACTGACTGTGTCCTATATTTTTCCAAAGCGTTCGATAAAGTTAATCATCAACTTCTCCTACTGAACTTGCGTAATTTGAACATTGAACCCCAAATCTTACAATGGATAGAAGTATTTCTTTCTAACCGACCTCAGTTTGTGCCTGCCAACCAAAATAACTCCCCTGAGGTACCTGTGCGCCCAGGTGTACCCCAGGGCTCTGTTCTAGGACCCTTAGTTCTTCAAATATACTTTAACGACTTACCTTGTGATATTTCGTCTTCTGTTTGCCTCTTTGGTGATGATTGTGTGCTTCATCGTAACATTGCTAGTTCCTCTGACGTTCAATGCCTACAATCTGATCTTAGTAATATTTCTACTTGGTGATATGAATATCAACATAACAAAATGTAAAATGATTAGGATAGCCCGCAATCAATTAATTTTTCCTGGTTATTTTCCTAACGCTACCCCATTATTGTTCTTAGTAGAGTATAAATACCTTGGGGTGTACATAACTAAGAATCTCTTGTAGTGCCGATATATTGATATTATAACATCTAAGGCTAACCGCATGCTTGGATACTTAAATCGAAATTTTGCATAGCACCTTCTTCTCTCAAAAAACAGTAATATGTTACTTTCGTGCACCCCATACTTGAGTATCCTTCGTCAACCTGGGATCCTGGATATACTAAACTCACTAACAAACTTCAAGCTGTACGAAACCGTTCTGCGAGATTCATACTTTCTAACTAACATCGTACGACCAGTGAACTTCTATGAAAACCAGCCTGAACCTAACTACTCTCGCTACACGTAGAAAACTGTCCCGTCTGTGCATATTTCAGAAAGTGTATCATAAAAACCATGTACTCAAATCACGCTGGACACAACCCGCACGTTTTATATATGAACGTCTTGACCACCGTCACAAAGTTCATATCCCGCACCAAAACACTGTCTCCTACTTCCATTGTTTTTTACCGAAAAAGTGCCGTGAGTGGAACCACCTGCCTGCTTCATTAGCTTGCATTACTAACCCTGACCATTTCCGGGAAGCATTGTCAAATTCAAAATTGTTGTAATTTTTTGTTTGTTTTTTTTGCTCTTCTACTTCCTAGTAAGGAGGGCTTGTTCGTTTTTGTTGTGTATTGTTTCTTTCTTTATTAGTGTATTGTATGCTTGTGTCGATCTCCCGTTTCTGTGTTCTTTTACGGCGAATGATGTACGTTTACCATTTGCTTTTCTTTTTTTATGATATTTTTTGTGTGTGTACAATGGGTAGACACTTGTCGCGTGCTTCTGACATTATTTATGCTCTTTTATGTGAGCTCCTCCTCTATACAATGCTTGTATGCCCTGAGGGTAAAATAAATAAATAAATAAACAAACAAACAAAAATTAATAAATAAATAAATAAATAAATAAATAAATAAATAAATAAATAAATAAATAAATAAATAAATAAATAAAAATAAATAAACAAATAAACCATTTCGCTGCATTGCGCAACGAATATGTGCGGCAAGTACTAGGGCTCCAACGAAAAATTCAAACTGGCGCCGTGCCTTATCGTACTGTCGGCGATGTTCGAGTCGTGCCAAGTCCAGGTGTTGCCTGGCTTCCGGGAGGGTCTCGTTCAGGGTGCGGCTAAGATCCTGCGCATACTTAATATAAGTGCGAGGGCGCACCTCGACCTGGTAACAGAGTTAATGTTCAAAAGGAAAGCACAGGTCACGACCAAAAAGCGTGCCTACTGGCGCAAACCCGGTAGAGCGATTGACCGTAGAACTAGTTGCAGGAGCCAATTTCGGGATGCGAGCATCCCAGTCTTTTTGGAGTTGAGTGAAAGCTACCAGCCTCATCTTTCTGTTCCTCTTGACAGGTTCCGTAATATTTGCTCGAGATTGGGACGGGGCAGTCTTCCTATGTACTACACCCAGAACCGAACAAGTGTCCACGAAGTTCTTGTGGGTGAAGTAGGTCGCAATGTTTGTTATAATTTGTTCAGGAAATCCAAAGCGGGTGAAATTATCCAACTACTTGTCCAAGATCAACTTTGAATCTAGTTTGCAAACTCCGTACAGCTCGACCCACTTGAAGAAATGATGTGTGATGACAAGGAGTTGACGGTTGCCCTTCACCGACCTTGGGTAAGGACCCATCACATCTCACGCCGCGATCTGCTAAGGTTAGCTGCTCTTGACCGACTTAATGATTCCGGGTGGTTTATCTCCTCCTGGCTTTACAGACTGGCAAACTGGACAGGACTGGGCGTACGTCATTACGTCCTTTTCATGCAAGGCCATGTGACAACGCGGTATCGCTTTTCTTAGATTTTCTGTTCGTTACAGTGGCCTCAGAAGAGAGCGTCGTGGTTATATTCCAGATGAAACCTCCTTAGGCGCTTTGGTACGAATACCCGGAAGCGTTAACCACCAGTGTCTATGTGTGCACTTGGAATGTACCTCTGTTTCAAGACGTCCTGGATTTTGCCAAAGCACTCCTAGTCCGTGGCCCGTGCCGCCGCTGTATCGTCGTTCTCTGCGGCGACACTTGACTCCCGAATGGGCTTGCACTGTTCTTTTGCCTGCTGCGCTTCAAGCACCTTCTGGCGATGGACTTAGCCGGGTTCCCCAGGCTTCTGCAGGTGTTGTAACCGTGAAGACCTATGGTTTTGGCTGCGGTGGTGCTGTAGGGGTACGCGAGATAAGGCATCTGCGGCATTGCTGCTGGTGCCCTCTTTGTACTCCACTCTGTAGTGATAATTCCGCCGGTTTAGCGCCCAGCGTGCGAGACGACATGCAGGATTCTGAAGCCATTACAACCACGACAGTGTTTGGTGGTCAGTCTGTGTCGTAGAATCTCCGCCATCCAAGTACATGTTGAACATTTTGAGGTGGAACACTATGGTCATACACCCTTTTTCTGACACTGAACAGTTTTTCTCGCACGCTGAGAGAGTGCGAATGGGGAAGGCCAGAGAGTACAGTTCACCGATATGCTCCTGTAGAAAAAAAGCCCCCTGTGCAATACTCACTTGCATCGGATTGCAAAACTAGCGGGTGGTTGAGATCTGGCAACTCCGGGCATGTGGTATTGGCGATGAATGATGATAGTTCATGAAACGCCTGTTCCTCTGAAGGCGTCCATGAGCCCCTGGCGCCCACAATGAGCAGGTAATGAAGCCCCCGTACCAAGTACCCACAGTTAAGGATGAAGTGCATGTAGAAGCCGACTATACCCACGAAGCGCTGCAGACAGATGAGGCTCTCTGCTTTTGGGAACTGCAAGATTGCCTTGAGCATCTCCTTAATTTGTCGCACTGAACCTCGATCCACAACAAAGTCCAGGAGCGCGGCCCTGCTGGCAGCCAGTTATATCTTGAGAGGGTTTACTGTGGGGCCAGCATTTTGCATGTGGTGTCACAAATGAACGATGTGATTATCAAGATTGTCTGAAAATACAATCACATCGTCCGTGTATGCCATCACGTAGTTGAACTTGGTGTCTCCCAGCACAATGTGTATCACGCGCTGGAAAGTAGCTGTAGAATTCGACACACCGAATGGCAGCCTGAGAAATTCAAAGAGCCCTCTGGTACTAGGGAACGCTTTTTTCTCGATATCCCTTTCTGCATCAGGGATCTGTAGGAAACATCTACAACAGTCGTGTGCAATGAAAACTTTTGCTCAGCCTATCACGTTAATAGCCACATAGATGGATGGAAAAGAGTACGATTCGCTCATGGTTTAGTCTACGCACATACGGACCCTACAATCTTTCTTATCCGCCAGCACAATCAGAAATGCCCAAGGGCTTTTTTATGGCATCAGCACTCCTGTATTTACCATCTCCGTCAAGGCTTCGTTCAGTTGTGGTTGCTTGTGGGTGATCGAGGGTCTGGTGTTGAACCGTAGAGGACGTGCATCTCCCGTCTCGATGCGGTGCTCCAAAATGTGCACCCTGTATGGGTCTTCCCTGAACATCTCTGCAAAGGGTTGAAGTACTCCTGCGAGACAGGAGTGTTCCTCCGGTGGTCCTCCGCACGACCGCAAGACTTGTTCCAGGCCATAAGTAACCTTTCTGGTGGTGGTCTCCAGTATCTGCAAGCATGACAAAGATTCTAATGGTCTTGCTGCAAAGCTGTGCAGCTTTGTTCCAGGGGCGTAGTGGTAGTTTCCGGCCTTCACGTCAAGCACTACCCGTGCCCTGGTCATAAATTGGTGCCTTTAAATGGCTGGAGAGGAAACACTGGGAAGGTACAAAAAGCGTTGCCTGTGTTGGCGACTATCAGCGATTACTGTCAGCCTCACTGCCGATGTAATCGGCAAGACCTGGCCAGAAGCTATAATGACAGTGGTACTTGCATTGTGAATTTCAGATTTTTCGGAGAGCTCCATTATCCGACAATCGCTCCACACACAGAAACCGTTGTTCCAGCGTCCACTAGGGCAGGTATGCTAAGGCCGGACACCTTAACGGTAATGAAAGGTGCATTGTACACGCTTGCAGCTTGTCCTCGAAAGACTGAGGAACAACAGCTCACCATGCGCTGATTGTTGCTCACTGGAGGCCCTTCGTGTGCGTTCTGCACCAAGTTTCCGCCTTCCATGGCGTACATGTCAGGTGCGGCATGCTCGAAGGCAGTTGGTGTGAAATTTTGGCTCTGCTACTGCACCCACCGTCCGCGCCGAACTTTCGGAGGCCGTTTTTGCCGCTTTGGCAGCAGTGGGTATTTGCACTACAGCATGCCAGGGTGCGGTGAGTCTCGCCGCAATTTCGAATGGCGTAACTGGACTGGTGGCGCCAGGGGGTGTGCAACACATGCCGCTAGGTGGTAGGATAACCAGAATACCACGGCATGGTCGTTTGTGTCTGTTGGCCGCAAAGCGTCAGGGTGAGGTGGCCCCTCCGAGCTCGCAGAGCTCTAGTGCCCGGTACGAGGTACGCTGCTTGCCGCCTTTCCTTGCCGCCGGACTCGGGGGATGTTGACAGAACTTGCTTGCCGATGTCTGCACAGATGCATTTTCAATGGTTACAAAATATCTATCCTCTTAGCGGCACTTGTCTGCGGCCATACCGACCCAACAGGCGCACCCAAGGTTACACCGAGCCGCTGAGGTTTGTCAGCGCTGCAACCATCCCCTACGGTGGCGCTGCACCGCTTGGTTGTGTTGACACTGCAACCATCTAGCACGGTGGCGCCAAACCAATGGGCGAGTTGGCGCTACAAGCATGTCACACGGTGGCGCAGCACCGGTGGGGTGAGTTGGAACTGTGTAATAAAGAGAAAAGAAAGACGACGACGATGATGAAGGAGCGAAGTTTCGACGTACGGGGTATGTTCTAAAGCCCCCGAGGCAACCGTCATAATCAGCGACTTTCCGGGTCGTTCACCCCCCACTCACGAGCCGGCCAATCAAAAGCTGCCAGCGACAGTGGCTGGCGGCAGAAGAGAATCCCAAAAATTGCGCCCACCCACCCTCGAGGGGAACCCTGTGTAGATACGACGCACCCTGGGGTTCACTTAGTGTTTCCAATGAATTGATTCTGAAATTGCTTGAAACGTGTCGGGAATGCGTATGATTATTAAGTTTTATAACTATTAATATGTTTTATTGGCCGATCTTGGTTAATCTCTCTAAGTGGTATGCTTGGGGCTTCGCTGCCACAACGACCATTACTCCATCATTGTTGCTGTAAGTGGGAGCTTCTTTTCTAGTTTTGAAAGTGTTAATCATTGCCCCATCATGCGTTGTATCAGTAGCTTCTTGACGTAGTTTCAATAAGTCAAGGATGTAAGGCGCGTTCGTAGCATCTGATTCTGTATTGGTTTTGTGGCGCAGAGGGAATAGCACCAGGTACCTCGCGTTCCTCCCACGGGGTCGTGGGATCGAAACCGGGCGCCGCTAACTATTATTTGTTTATAGTATAGGGGAAGGGGTGTGGATGGACAACGCCGTATAGAGGACAAGGCGAGTGAATGAGATGCAGTCGCATCTAAAATAGAGCACCCAGAGAGAATAGAGGCTGTGAAGTGTCGAGCGAGACCGCGATTCGCGGCCGTCGGGCGACCAGACTCATGCCGTGAACTAAGACGTCCTTCTAAAGCGCAACCTCCAGAACTTCTCATCTCTGAGAAAGTCGCCTCGCCGTGCAGTGGCGAATGACAGCGACGCCCAAGGCAGCTGCGTTTGCTATTAGGCAACAGGGAGGTGGGAGCGCACTTGAACAAGAGTGAACTTGAGTTTACCAAGGGCTAAAACCACTAAAGGAAATGTTGCGAGCTTTATGCCATGCTCACTGCCTGGCCGAGAGTTAGCATGTGCGTGTGTAGTTTGTGATGTAATGGGAAAACCTTATCACTATGCTGCACGACTGGTATACGATTGAAGCAAAGAGTGACATCAGAGCCGCTGTCAAAAAAGGAAAGAAATATCTGCCTGATTGCCTGTTTGGACAATTCAGGGCTGCCTTTTCAACTTGGACCTGTCGTATATAGTATACATTAAGTTGGTGTGTCGGTTTATAGTATACTTTGATGTGTGTTTTGTGCAGTTCTGCTTTTTCGCGTAGAGGTTTTATGTTCAGTGATGAGGGCGAAATAGTGCGTGACCATTTATCTCAAGCACTGTGTGCTTGGTGGTGTGTAGGACGGTGAAGAGTTATTTTTCTTAGAAAAGTGCTTAAGTGGGAGGATATTGTCATGAACCGAAAAAGAAGACGATGACCACTGATGTTTGGCCTATCCTCTGATGGGGTATGCGCCAATATAGTGAAGGAACAACAACAACAACAAAGAGGCGAAGGTGCGATCTACGGGGTATCTTTTAAACACCCCTAGTCCACCAAAATCTTCAGCGTTATTCGGGGTCGTTCACACCCCACTCACGAGCCTACCAATCCGAAGATGCCAGCGACAGTGGCTGGCGGCAGAAGGTAATCCCAAAAAAAGAGCACCCAGAGAGAAGAGAGGCTGTGAAGTGTTTAGAGAGACCAGGATGCGCGGCAGGTGGGCGACCATACCCGTGCTGTGCCCCAAGAAGTCCTTCACAAGCGCAACCTCTAGAACTTCTCCTCTGCGAGAAAGTCGTCTCTCCATGGAGTGGTGAAGGACAGCGACGCCCAAGACAGCTGCATTTGTTACTGGGCAACGAGAACTGAGAGCGCGCTTGACCATCACGGCCACGACACTCCAACTGGACATCTCAACGCTTCTTGTCACCTGTGATGGAAAACCCCAATTACTGTGACTAATTTATTCATTCGCCAGCTGTGATGTTTTACAGTTAGCTCACTCTCTACTGCTTTCTCTGCAGACTTTGTCGCCGCTAGCCGTTGTTTCTGAGTTCCCCATTTTTTAAACCTTATTTTGTGTATATTGTTTGAGTTTCAAGCATAATAAACAGCTAGACTCGTTTACAATTTTGTTTTGTAATAAGTATTCCCCCTTAATCTGACAATAATTGTGTGTGATTTGAAACCCGACATGTACACGACAGAACATCCTGAACTAGGGAAGCGCTTAGGCTTAAGAGGTGAAGAGCTTGAACAGGGGTGCACCATGAACCAGAGCTCTGGCCGAGGAGATGGCACTAGATATTGAGGCGGCAAAAGAGCTAGCCGAGATAAAAATGGAAATGACCGTAAAACAGAAGGAGCGAGATGAGCACGTGCGAGTGCGTGAAAAAATTGCGCGAGAAACTTTGCCGCAAAAAGTTACGGCTCGTGGAACTGGAAACGACGCTACAAGCAGCATGTCAATCAGATGGTATTTTTGGAAGAGGTACAAGATGCCAAACAAACGCGGAAAGCACATGTATCAGCGAAACATCACATGGTTCTTCAATCAGACCAAAACTGAGAAACATATTTTGAAACCCACGCCGTAACATCAAACTTGATTGCTTCCAGGCCCCTGGAACCTAGGTTTGAGAATGAACTCAACCCGGAGACGCAGGACATCCCGTCTCCGATGCACTGCTCTGTAGTATAAAAGACACCGAATAAAGACACAGATGTGAAACGCCCCCATACCTTAGTCCAAACCAGACCACGTAGTGTCCCGTATAAAGCAACAGCCACGTGAGCTAAGAAGGTGCTACTCCAGTCGGACTAAGGGGTTGAAATCGGAATCCAAGAGAAGCTGTAGGACCGCGCCGAGGGCTACATGTATAGGCACCAGTAGCTTGCCAAGGGCTAAAACCAATAAAAGAAATGTTGCTCGATATATGCCATGCTCACAGCCTGGCCGAGAGTTAGCATGTGCGTGGGTAGTTTGTGATGTATTGGAAAAACCTTATCACTATGCAGCACGACGTGTATACGTTAGAGGCAGAGAGTGGCATCAGAGCCACTGTCGGAAAAGGAAAGAAGTATCTGCCTGATTGCCTGTTTGGAGAATTGAGGGTAGCCTGTTCCACTTGGACCTGTCGTACATAATATACATAACGTTGGCGTGCCGGTTTATAGAACACATTTAAGTGTTTTTTGTTCAGTTGTGCTTTTTCCGGGGAGGTTTCAAGTGCAGTGATGAGGACGGAAAAGTGTGTGACTATTTATCTCAAGCACTGTGTGTTTGGTGTGGTGTAGGACTGTGAAGAGGCATTTTTCGTAGTAAAATACTTAAGTTGTCCTGAAGTAAAAAAGAAGATGACGACGATGACAAAGACTTGAAGGTGCGATCTACGGGGCATGTTTATTATCACCCCAAGGGCATCATTATCAACACCATCTTTGGGGGTCGTTCATCCGCCCCCCCCCTCACGAGCCGGCCAATCAAAAGCTGCCAGCAACAGTGGCTGGCGGCAGAAGGGAATACCAAAAAAAGGAGCACCCAGAGAGAAGAGTGGCAGTGAAGTGTGGAGAGAGACTGGGATGCGCGGCGGTCTGGCGACCAGACCCGTGCCGTGCCCCAAGAAGTCCTTCAGAGGCGCGAAATCTACAACCTCTCCTCGGCGATAAAGTCGTCTCGCCATGCAGTTGTGAAGGACAGCGACGACCAAGACAGCCGCATTTGTTACTGGGCAACGGGAGCTGGGAGCGTGCTTGACCATCACAGCCACGACACTCCAACTGGACATCTCAACGCTTTTTCTGAGCTATGTCGGTAAACACCATATACTGCGACGAAATTCTCCATTTGCTGACTGTGACGTTTTCCAGTTAGATCACTCTTTACTGCTTCCTATAAAAAGTTTGTCGCTGATACCCACTGTTTGTGAGTTCCCCATTGTTCCTTACCTTATTGTCTGTATATTGTTTCCCTTTCAAGCATGATAAATAGCTAGTCTCGTTTACAATTTCTTTTTTTTTTAATTAGTATTGTCCCCGAACCTGACAATCTTTGGCGTCCGCGGCAGGACGAGGCTGTTTGGTTGTGTGTCCCTTGAAACCCGACATGAACATGACAGAACTTCTTGAACTATGGAAGCGCTTAGGCTTAAGAGGTGAAGAGCTGGAACAGTTTGTGCGCGACGAACATGAGCTTTGGCCCGAGGAGATGGCACTAGGTCTCGAGGCTGCAAAAAAGCTAGGCAAGGTAAAAATGGAGATTGCCGTAACACAGTAGTAGCATGATGAGCTCGTGCGGGCACGTCAAAAAATTGAGCAAGAAACTTTGCCGCTAAAGTTATAGTTCGCGGAATTGTAAGTCATGCTAAAGGGTGCTTGTCAATCCGATGGTATTCATGAATCAACTGAACAAATTCAACCTGCCGTACCCTCACGTTTTAGCCCAGAGCAATCGCTGCCACTTTTTAAAGAGGCACAAGATTCCAAACAGTGGAAACGTGATGCACGAGCGAAACATCAGATGGTTCTTCAATCAGACCAACACAGCGAAACATATTTCGAAACCCACGCACCAACATCAAACTTTGATTGTTTGCAGGCCTCTGGAACCTAAGTTTGATGATGAAACAATCCGGAAACGCAGGACATCCCGTCTCCGAAGCACCGCTCTGTATTAAACAAAGACACTGACTATAGACACAGATGTCAAAGGCACCCATACTTAAGTCAGAACAGACTGCGTAGTGTCCCGAATAATGCAACAGCCACGTGAGCTAAGAAGGTGCTACCCCAGTAGAACTACGGGGTGGAAATATAAATCCAACAGAAGCAGTAGGACCGCGCCGAGGGCTAAATGTAAAGACACCTGTAGCTTACCAAGGGCTAAAACCACTAAAAGAAATGTTGCGAGCTATATGCCATGCTCAGTGCCTGGCCGAGAGTTAGCATGTGCGTGTGTAGTTTCTGATGTAATGGGAAAACCTTATCACTATGCTCTACGACTGGTATACGATTGAAGCAAAGAGTGACATGAGAGCCACTGTCGGAAAAGGAAAGAAATATCTGCCTGATTGCCTGTTTAGACAATTCAGGACTGCCTGTTCAACTTGGACCGGCCGTATATAGTACACATAGAGTTGGTGTGTCGGTTTATTGTATACTTTGATGTGTTTTTTGTGCGCTTCTGCCTTTTCGCGTAGACGTTTAGTGTTCAGTGATGAGGACGAAAAACTGTCCTACTATTCATTTCAAGCAGTGTGTGCTTGGTGGTGTGTAGGACTGTGTAGAGATATTTTTCTTATAAAAGTGCTTAGGTTGGGGATATTGTCATGAAGTGAAAAAGAAGACGATGACCATGACAAAGACGCAAAGGTGCGATCTACAGGGTATCTTCTAAAAAACCCTGGGCCACCAGCATCATCAGTGTCTTTCGGGGTCGTTTACCCCCCACTCACAAGCCTACCAATCAGAAGATGCCAGCGCAGTGGCTGGCGGCAGAAGGTAATCACAAAAAAAGAGCACCGACAGAGAAGAGAGGCTGTGAAGTGTTTAGAGATTTCAGGATGCGCGGCAGGTGTGCGACCAGACCCGCGCCGTGCCCCAAGATGTCCTTCACAGGCACAACCACTAGACCTTGTCCTCTGCGAGAAAGTCGCCTCGCCATTAAGTGGTGAAGGATAGCGACACCAAGACAGCTGCATTTGTTACTGGGCAACGGGAGCTGCGAGCGCACTTGACCATCATGGCCACGACACTCCAACTGGACATCACAACGCTTCTTGTGACCTGTGATGGAAAACCCCAATTACTGTGACTAATTTTTTCATTCGCCAGCTGTGATGTTTTACAGTTAGCTCACTCTTTACTGCTTTCTCTGCAGACTTTTTCGCCGGTACCCATTGTTTCTGAGTTCCCCTTTTTTACCTTATTGTGTGTATATTGTTTGAGTTTCAATCATGATAAACAGCTAGTCTCGTTTACAATTTCGTTTTGTAATTAGTATTGCCCCCTCAATCTAACAATAATTGGCGTCCACGACAGGACGAGACTGGTTGATTGTGTGTGCCATGAAACCCGACAAGGACATGACAGAACATCTTGAACTTGGGAAGCGCTTAGGCTTAAGAAGTGAAGAGCTGGAACAGTGGGTGCGCCATGAACAAGAGCTCCGGTGCGAGGAGACGCCACTAGATATTGAAGCGGCAAAAGAGCTAGCCGAGATAAAAATGGAGATTGCCGTAGAACCGAACGATCGCGATGAGCACGTGCGAGCGTGCGAAAAAATTGCGCAAGAAACTTTGCCGCTAAAGTTACGGCTAGCGGAACTGGAAGCGATGCTAAAAGCAGCATCTCAATCAGATGGTATTCAAGAAGCAATTGATCAAATCCAACGTGTCGTACCCTCTTGCTTTAGCTCAGAGCAATCTCTGCAAAGTTTGGAAGATACACAAGATACCAAACAACAGTAAAAACCTGATGTACCAGCGAAACATCAGATGGTTTTTCAATCAGCCCAAAGCAGCGAAACATATTTTGAAGCCCACGCAGCAACATCAAACGTGATTGTTTGCAGGCCCCTGGAACCTACGTTAGTCTCGTTTACAATTTTTTTGTAATTAGTATTGCCTCCGAACCTGACACACTGCAACCACCCCCATGGTGGCGCTGCACTGCTAGGTGAGTCGGCGCTTCGTGCATCTTTGCCATGAATGGTCTCCGCTGCCGGCCTGTGGTGTTTCTCCGGTGATTGCCGATTCTCCGGCCCCGCGCCTCTAAACAGAGCCACCTTCGTACTCTCTGCATTGCTCGCTTCGCGCGGACCTTGGCTGTTCCCGTCTTGTCTGGGTGAGTAGGTGCACGCACACGTAGCCTATAAGCATTCCTCCTTAGGCGGAGGTGGGTGGTAAGATGCTACCGCCAGCAACGAAGCTTGTATGGCTGCTGCCTCTTTGGCAAGGCCATCAAAGTCTCAGAACGTGCAGGGACCGCAAGTTTGGCTGCAACCTTGGCTGGCACTGTCGGACAGCACGGAAAATCTATTCCTCCTCGGTTGCCGCCGGTTCAGCTAGCTTGTAGAGATCCTACATAGACTGCACATATCCCCGAAGACTTTCCTTGTCTCCCGGCGTACTCGCACGCACATAGTTTTTGATTCGGTACTCACACCCAGGTGCCAGAAACTCGACCTTAACGCGGTCCTTGAAGTCCGTCAAGTCCTCGAATCGCTCCTGTTGACGTCTTCATATACCAGCTGCCGATCACAAAGCAACTGGCAATACCCTGCTAATCAGCGCGCTATCTAAAAATACCATGGCTTGTTGGTAGTTCAAATGTTCACAAATAAAGTCGGAAACACTCTTCTTTTTGCTGTAATCTGAATACGTTGGCACGGCGAAGTTTACGTGCAGAACGCACTGCAGTGACAGTTGCATTGATGAGCTTGTGGTGCCCGATCACCCAACATTGCCTCAGTGTTACTGTTGCTAGGCTTAAGCGCAAACAGTTGCTTTTCAAACTCGGCCTTTGATTGTATCAGTCGCGCCATCAAGTCAAGATTTGGCTTTGTATTGTCTCATACCGGGTCAGCTTGCTCAATACTATCCGAGAGAAGCACTTACGCATTTCCGCATAAAGCGAGAACGGCATTCTCGGCCGTCGACATATATGTAGCTGCCAAATACTGTCAACAGTGCCTTGACTATAGCCTTTCTGAGGGGCGCAGAAAGAAAGAAAATGCTTCCAAGTGGGCATGCACGGTCAATCAGCGGTTACGCTTTGGCGGTAAGTGCAATTTCTGTGGCGAGTCACTCACATGTTTTGTTTTTCAGCTTTCGATCGCTCCTCTCCACCCAAGCTTTGTCATTGAACTGTGTCGTGTCGTAGATTTTTGGAAGTATTCTCTTCTGGCTGCGTGATGCTCGCGACGTAGCACGCGGGGGCTTTTTTCACGATTAATCCGCCGGTGAATGCTACATGAAAAAGGTTTGTGACCCGAACTAACCATACACAGTTCTGAAGCGTTTCGCAAGCATTGCCACATCCCGGCGGAGGTGTAGCTCGCCGGGCGAGGCAACGTTAAAAAAAAAAGAAATGAAGAATGCAACCACGATAGGCGCTAGTAAAGGAACGTCAATAGGGCGTATAGAGTTCTCGAGCCAGAGCTGGCCCAACGACGTAACGTAGTTTAACACGAGAAAAAATCACCGGGTTATTCCTGGAAAACAAGGGCGGAAACAAGCAAGAAAGAAACCTGGGAGACACTGTAACGACATAACCGCAGGTGTGCACGTAAAGAAACATTACGGCAGCTCAAGCACTGCTTGTTTAGAAATTTAGGGTCTGTTACTCTACACTCTCACGACGACGTGTTGCAGGACTGGTGCCGACTACGCCTGAAGAGCGTCCGCAGCAGACACTGCAAGCTCTTCGCTGTCCGGGCATCATGGTTGTGGCTCCCAGCCCGTTGATCCGTCAACAGCCCGCGGCTGCATCTGCTCTTACGTGTGCCATGGTGCGCACGCCGCCCCGTGGTCTTGTGAGCACCCCTGTTAAGCCAGACCCTTGTATGTGTGCAATCCGGTTTTTATGCACATTACACATATTCGTTCTGGCTCACTGTACATCAAACACGCGCGCACAGGCACATGATGCACGGACGCCACCGTCGCTGTTCGATGCACGCACTGCACTGTAATCACTCTACACGGGCGCTTGTAGGGGCTGCGTCCCTACAGTCCTACTCCCCGAAGCTCGGACAACTCCCCAGTTGTACGAGAAGTGCCGTGGGGCTGCTGCAGAGGAAAACTAGTCCAGCAGGTTTGACGTGAATGCGGTTAAAGGAAGGTCTTCCCTTTCGATTCCTGTCGCTGTATCGTTCAGCGGGTAGCGTATACGGGATGAACATGAGAAAGAGTAGATTTGTTCTTCACAGTGCCGTTCGTAATGCCTTTTAGAGCATTAATGTTTACGGGTACCGTATCCCGTCCTCCGCTTAGGTGGCTAAGGCAATAAGTCAGCGGAGATTGGCGGTTTGTTACGTCACCAGACCCTTCCCATCAGCCAGCCAAGGAAGCAGGAAACCCTTTCGCTGCATCGCCCAACGGATGTGCGTGGCATATTACTTGGTCTCGGACAAAAAACTCAACCTGGCGCCGTCCCTAGTCGTACTGCCGGTGATGTTCAAGTCGTGCAAGTCCAGGTGTTGCATGGCTTCCAGGAGGGTCTCGTTCAATGTTCTGCGGAGATACTGCGCGTACATAACATAAGTGCGAGGGCGCACCGCGCCCTGGTCACTGAATGAATGCTCAACAGAAAACACAGGTCGCGGCCAAACAGCAGGGCTGCCGGTGAAAAGCCAGTCGAGCGATTGACCGTACTCCAAGTTGCAGACGCCATTTTCGGGATGCGGGCATCCCAGTCTTTTTGGCGTTCAGTGAAGGCTGCCAGCGTCATCTTTCTGTTCCTCTTCACATGTTCCGTAATATTTGCTCGAGAATGGGACGGAGCAGTCTTCCGATGCGGTAGGCCCAGAACCGAACTAGTGTCCATGACGTTCGTGTGGGTGAAGTATGTAGCAATGTCCGGTATAAGTTGTTCCGGAAATCCAAAGCGGGTGAAAGTATCCAACTACTTGTCCAAGATCAACTTTGAACCAAGTTTGCAAAATCCGTACAGCTCAACCCACTTGATGAAATGATGGTTGATGACAAGGTGTAATGGTGGCCTTTCCCCGACCTTGGATAAGGACTCATCAAATATCACGCCCCGACCTGCAAATGTGAGCAGCTCTCTTCCGACTTCTTGATGGCAAGTGGTTTATCACCTCTGGGCTTTACAGACAAGCAAACTGGGCATGACTGCTCATAAGTCATTTTCTCTTTTTTGCAAGGCCATGTGTGACAACGCGGCTAACTTTTTGTACGTTTTCTGTCTGTCACTGTGACCTGCGAGGGTAGCGGTGTGGTAATGTTCTAGAACAGACCACTTTAGGCGCTTTGGTACGAATACCCGAAAGGGATACTCACCACTGTCCGTGTGGGCATTTGGAATGTATCTCAGTTCCAGGCCGTCTTGGCTTTCGACTTAGCAGTCGTAGTACGGGGACCGTGCCATCGCAGTATCGTCGTTCTCTGCGACAGTAACAGTAATGAACTGCCCAAAGCGCTTGCACTGTTAGTCGGCCTGCTGTGCTCCAAGCAGCTTCTGGCTACTTACCAGGGATCCCCACGCTTCCGCAGGCGTTGTAACAGCGAATACCTATGGTTGTAGTTCCTGTTGTGCTGGTAAGAATGCGAGAGACAAGGCGCTCGCGTCAATGTTATGGTGCCCTTCGTGTGTTTCGCTTTGTGGTGATACTTCTGCAAGTTTAGCGCCTAGCGTGCTAGGCGACCTGCAGGATTCTGAAGCCGTAACCTCCATGACAGTGTTTCGTTCTAAGTCTGTACCGTTAGATCGGCGCCATCCAATACATGTTGAACTTTTTTGGGGCGAACACTATGGCGAGATACTTTTTTTCAGTCACTGAATAGTTTTGTTTGGCCGCTAACAGAATGCGGCTGGAGAACACCAGAGGGTATAGTTCACCGCAATGCTCCTGTAGCAAAACACCCGCTATGCCATAATCACTTGCATCGGTTTGTAAAATAAGGGGCGGTTGAGATCTGGCAAACGCTGGCTTTTGGTATTGGCGATTCCCGATGAGGGTGGCTGTTAACTTCGGGCTCCTCATTTAGTGTGAGAAAGCCGCCGGTGGCTTCAGTATCGGCGTCACCTCCGCTTGTAGCTGTCATGATACGTTCCTTTCATGTAACCGCAAGGACGCGAAGGTGGGGGCCGCTGAGTGCAGGCTTCGTGCTCCTTCCTTTTGTGTGGCAAAATACAGGGGTGCTTAGCCCAAGTATTTCTATTCGTATGCAGTCCTTCGGTGACGAGCTGACGGTAAGCGAAAGGGTGCCGTCTCTTAGTGCCGAAAAAGCTCTCTTCGTAGATTTTTAGGTTCTCCGAAGCAGAAGTCGACGCTGCTTGTTGATGGGTCATTCACCTCGGGAATACTCTCCTGGGGTTGAAGGAGCTCTTCTCGGTATTCAGGGGATCGGCGGCGTTCCTTAGTCTGGGCGGGGATTAGCACCGACTCCCTTGATATCCCGGTGCGTGTTCAGACGAGGCGGCAAGGCGAGGACGCTGCAAAATGTTAGCTACGCGAAGACCACTCTAATCGTTCGGCTTTGGGTTTTCAGCACACGCCGCCCGCTCAGCTTAATGGTGTGATCACTCCACTCGGTCGGTGCTTTCAGGTGGCATATGTCTTGTATTTGCTTGTCGGCTGCAATAACATGCGCAGGAAAGGTGCTATCAGTGCAGGAGAGAGAGAGTTTTGGGTGACGTGACCAGAGGTGGGGACTTATGCAGGATTGGTTCGTTCTTGTGATCAATCAATGGTTCATATTAATATTTAAAAAGGGGTTGTTAATCTTTCTTGATTGCGGCCCTTTCGAGGCGTGTTTTTGGAATCAGAACCAGAGTGGCGGGTGTGAACAGGGTCCATCGAGAGGATTCTAGTTCAGTAGAGCTATTGGCCCAACAGGCTGCTGCTGGTAGAGTGACAACGTAACCATCATTCTGTACTTATGTAAATAGTTTTAGTAAAGAAAACAGTGCAAATAAAGCTAATATCCAGCGAGAAGGGCAGTCCTCATCCCTGACCTGCTTCAACCTTCGGACGTCGGTCATCGGAGCGAGTCGAGATTATCCTCACGGCTCGAACATCAAAAGAACTTCGTTATTTTGTCTTCATATTTATCCAAGATGGAGAATCGAAATCTAACTGTGCCTGCAACGCCTGCTCCTCTGATGCCGTCCATGACCACCTGACGCACTTCCTATGCAGCTGATGAAGGGTCCCTGCCAAGTGCGGACAGTTCGGAATGAAGATCCTGTGGAAGCCGACCATGCCGACGAAGCGCTGCAGACTTTCGACGTTCTCTTTATTCGGGAACTGGATGATCGGCTTGAGATTCTGCTTGCTTGCCCGGACTGAACATTGGTTCAAAACGAAGCCCATGAGCACGATCCCGCTGTCAGAGAGGTGTACCTTGAGAGGGTATATTGTAAGCCCTGCGTTTTGCATGCGGTGCAACACAATCTGTAAACGAACAACGTGATCGTTAACGTTCTCTGAAAATAAACCACATATAACCATGTACGCCATTGCGCTGTTGAACTTGGCGTCCGCCGCACAATGTGCAGGCAGCCGGAGGAATTCAAACAGGCCTTTACAACTGGTGAACGCTGTTTTCTCGGTATTCCTTTTTCCAACAGGGATCTGTAGAAAACCTCTACCACATTAGAGTGTGGTGAAAACCTTTGCTGAGCTTAGCGCGCATGGAACCGCATCGATGAATGGAAAGGGGTACGAGCCTCTGCTGGTTATTGCGTTTAGGCGTCTGTAGTCTGCCCACATGCGGACACTACCATCTTTCTCATACGTCAGCACAATCGGAAATGCCGAAGAAATTTTTGATGGCCTCACCGCTTCTGTATTTATCTTCTGCGGCGGGGTCCTATCCAGTTGTGGTTTACTTTGGATGCTCGAGGGTCTGGGGATGAACTGTTGAGGACGCGCATCTCCCGTCTCGAAGAGGTGCTTCAAAATGTTCACTGTGCCCAGGGATTCCATGAACATCGCTGCAAAAGGTTGTAGTACTACTGCACGCTGTGATTGTTCCTCCGGTGGTGCTGTGAACAACAGCAAGATTGTTTGCGAACCATTGTTAACTTTTCCGACGATGGTCTCCGATGCCACCATCCCTGACAACGATTCTGATGGAATTGCTGCAAAGCTCTCCAGCCTTGTTCTATGGCTGTAGTGGTAGTTTCCGGCCTTCACGTGTAGCACTAGCCCTGTCCTGGCTTTAAAATCACGGCCTAGAATGGCTGAACAGGAAACACTGGTACGGTACAAAAAACATTGCCTGTATTTGCGACCATCAGCATCTGTTCGCCGCACTGGGTAAGGGCCAGGTGGTGCCTCCGAGCTCGCAGAACTTGAGTACCAAGTCTGTTGGAAAGCAGCTTGTTGCCTTTCCTTTTTGCTCGACTCGGATGATGTGGACACGACATCCTTGCTGATGTCTGCCCAGATAGATTTGCGATGGTTAGGAAATGTCTCTCCTCTTTGCGGTACTTGTCTCTTGTCAAACCAGCCTAGCGGACGCTCCCAAGGCGGCGCTGCACCGCTGATGTGAGTCAGGGCTGAAACTATCTCCCACGGTGTCGTCGCACCACTGTGGTTAGTCAACGCTTCAACCACCTCCCATGGTGGCACCGCACTAATGAGGTGTGTCCGCACTCCAACCTTCTCCCACGAAGGCGGCGCGCCGATAAGGTGAGTTGGCTGTTCAAACGCTGGCACGGTGACGCCGCACTGCTGGTGTGAGTTGGCACTGCAACTATCTCCCACGGTGGCGCCGCACAGCTGGGGTGAGTTGGGGTGGCAGCAACCTCCCATGGTGGCGCAGCACTGCTGGGTTAGTTGGCGCTGCATCCTTCTTTGCCAATAATGATCTCCGCTGCACGCCTGCTCATTTTACCTGTGATTGCCGGTTCGTCAGCCCCGCGCGTGTGAACTGCGCCACCTTCTGTACTCGCTTCGTTGCTCGCTTCGCGAGTGGTTTCCGCTGTTACAGCCCTGTCTGCGTAGGTAGGTGCACGCACACGAAGCCTCTAAGTGTGCCTCCATAGGCGGAGGCAGGTGGTAGGACTCTACAGCCAGAAACGAGGCTTGTATGGTTGGTGCCTCTTTGGCAAGGTCATCAAAGTCTCAGAACTGCAGGGACCGCAAGTATGGCTGGAACCTGGGCTGGCACTGTCGGATGACCCGGAAAACCTTCTTCGCCTTGGTGGCCGCAGGTTCAGCTACCTTGTTCTGGTCCTGCATAGAAGGCACATATCCTCAAAGGCTTTCTTCCTCTCCTCGTGTCCGCGGACGGAGCTCGTGTTTGATTCGGTACTCATACCAAGGTTGCAAAAACTTCAACCTAAATCGTTCTTTGATGTCCCTTATGTCCTCTAAGTGATTCTGGTTACTTCTCCAAACGCCGGCTGCCGCCCACAAAGCAACTGTCAAGATCCTGCTAATCAGCGCGCTAAGTAAAATTGCCATAAAATGTTGGTAGTCCGACCATTCCCAAAAAAAGTCGAAAACAGACTTCTTGTTACTCTAATCAGTATACGTTGGCACAGCCAAGCTTAACCGCAACACCACGTTGCAGTGACAGTTGCATTGAGGAGCTTGTGGTACCCGATCATCGAAAAATGTCTCAGTGTTAGGCTTGCTAAAATGAAGCGCCCTTAGTAGCTTTTCAAACTAGGCCTTCGAATCTATTAGTTAATCTATCTAGTCAAGAATTGGCTCTGTGTTGTCCTATAGTGGATGCGTCTGCTCGATACTATCCGCGGGGAGCACTGAGGCATTTTCGCCTAACGTGGGAAAAGTATTCGCGTTTCTCGACATAGTGGTAGCTGCAAAATACTGTCAACAAGCCTGGAATACAGCCATTCTAACGGGCGCAGAAAAAAGAAAATGATTCGAAGTGGGCCCGCGCGGTCAATCCGTCGTTATACTTCGAAGGTAAAAACAATTTCTGTGGCAAGTCACTCCCAGAATTTGTTCCGCAGCTTTTCGTTGCTCCTTTCCAAGTGAGCTTGGTCGTTGAACGGTGTCTTTTGATAGATCGTTGGAAGCATTCTCCGCTGGCTGAGTTATGCTGGCGACGTAGGCACGGCTTG
This sequence comes from Haemaphysalis longicornis, assembly GCF_048455015.1. NCBI lineage: Eukaryota > Metazoa > Arthropoda > Arachnida > Ixodida > Ixodidae > Haemaphysalis > Haemaphysalis longicornis. Next base: position 208,935,402 of record NW_027526385.1, on the reverse strand, counting down.
CATTTGGCACAGGTAATTCACCGGTAATTGCTGCGTGATAAAGGTTAGCGACCTCAAAATACCATACATAGTTCTGAAGGGTTCTGCAAGCTTTACCCCATGCCGGCGGCAGTGTAGCTTGTGAGGCAAGTCAAGGCTCTTTGACAATTACAGGAAAAAAAAACGAAACCACGTTGGGCGCCAGTGAAGGAACACCCTTAGAGCGTAAAGATTTAGCGATCCCGAAACCGCCCGACGATGTAACGCCGATCCACATCAGAACAAATCACCGGTTTATTCCTGGAAAACACAGGCGGAAACACCAAAGGAAGAAACTTGGGAGGAAGCGTTACGACATTACAGCAAGAGTGCGTGTAAAGAAAACATCGTGGAAGATCAAGCAATGCTTCTCCAGAAAGTTAAGACCTGGTGCTGCACAATCACGACGTCTTCAGTCACTGGTGACAATGACGGGGGAAGAGCGTCCGCCGCATTCCCTGGTTGGTCTTCACTGTCTTTGCGTCTTGGTTGTGGCTCGCCGCCTGTAGATCCCGTGTGCAGCCCGAGGCCGCAGCTGCTCTCGCGTGTGCTCCGATGCAATCTCCCCCCAGTGCTCTTGTGAGAGCCGCTGTAAGCCCCTCTGTTGGTTGTGTGCATGTTCCGGGTTTTATACGCACTACCGGTATGTTTTCTGGCTCACTGTTCATCACAAGCGCGCATGGGCACATGACGCACAGACGCCACTATCGCTGTTCGATGCACATATGGCACTGTAATCACCCTACGGCGGCACTCGTGAACTGCGTCCTTACAGTAGGTAGGTAAGTTAGGTTCTAGCTCTAAGATACGTAGGCAGGTGGGTAGGTACTAAGGTAGTTAGGGGGTAGGTAGGCAGGTAGGCCGACAGGTAGATATGCTGCCACGCAGGTGTACAGGGAGGCGCGCCAGTAGGTAGGTGGGTGGGTGGGAGGGTGGTTATACATGTAGGTAGGTAGGTAGGTAGGCCTATAGGTAGGTGGGTGGGTATACATGTAGGTAGGTAGGTAGGTAACTATGTAGGTGGGTACGTAGCTGGGTAGATAGGTAGGCAGGTGGGTAGGTGGACCGGCAGGCAGGCCAGTATGTATGCGAGGAGGTGGGCAGTGGCCCGGGGGGGTTGGCGGGGACCTAGGTGGGTAGGTAGGTAAACATAGGTACAGTGGTAGGTGGGTAGGCACTCAGGTATGTATGTAGGCATGCATGCAAGTAGGTACTCCAGTAGGCAGGCAGGTAGTCTGGCAGGGCGGCAAGCAGAGAGGCTATAAAGCAGTTAGGCAGGTAGGTAGGTATGAAGATAGACTCTGTGGTACGTAATCAGGAAGGTAAGTATTTGTTTTGCAGGCACGCAGGTAGACAGGCAGGCATGCAGGCTGGTAGGCAGGCAGGTTTTTAGGCAGGTGGCTAGGTAGGCAGGTTGTTAGGAATTAGTTAAATAGGTTCTAACAGGTAGGTAGGGAGGTTTGAGTTTATGCAGGCTAGTAGGAAGGCAGCCATGTAAACAGGCAGACAGGCAAGTCGGTATGAAGTTAGGTAGGTAGGTAAGTTAGTGGGTGGGTAGGTTCTAAGATATCTTAAAGGTAGGTAGCTACCTAGGTATGTAGGATGTAGGTAGGCGGGTAAGCAGGCATATCAGGTAATTCAGCAGGAAGGTAGGTTGGCTGGCAGGCAGAAAGGCCGGTAGATAGGTGTGTAAATATTAGGTATGTAGGTAGATATATAAGATATATAGGAAGGTGGGTAGGTAGGTAGGTAGGTGGATGGTTTGGTAGTTAGGTAGGTTCTAAGGAACGCAGGCAGGTTGGTACGTACTTAGGTAGGTAGACACGTAGGTAGACAGGCAGGCAAGAAGGGAGACCAGCAGGAAGGCAGGTTGGCAGGCAGGTAGTTAAATAGGCATGTAGGTGAATGGTTAGGTAGTGTTTATTTAGGTAGTGTGGGTAGGTAGGTAGGTACGCATGAAGGCAGGTAGGTAGGCAGAGGTATCTAGGCTGGCAGGGTGGTAGTTAGGCAGGTAGGTAGGTAGGTTTTAGGGCAAGTAGGCATCTAGGTAATTTCTTAGGTAGGTAGCGCGTAGGTAGTCAGGTAGGTAGGTAGGTAGACTGGCAGGCAGGCAGGCCGGAAGGTATGTAGATAAGAAGATAGGTAGGTAGGTAGGCAGGTAGGTAGGTAGGTAGTTAGGTAGCAGGTAGGAGTGTAGATAGGTTGGTAGTTATGTAGGTAGCTAGGTAGGTAGGTTGTAAGTTAGGTAGGCAGGTAGGTGCTAAGGTTGGTAGCACGTACGTAGATAAATAGGCAAGCAGGGAGGCAGGTAGGAAGGCAGGTAGGCAGGCAGGTAGGACGGTATGTATGTAGGCACATGGGTAGGTAGTTTTTATTAGATACGAAGTGAAGGCAGGAAGGTTGGTAGGCATTTAGGCATGCAGGTAGTAATGCGTGCAGGAAGGTACGCAGGCAGACAGGTAGACATGCAAGCAGGCAGATATTCAGGCAGGCCTGCAGGTAAGTAGATAGGTAGTTAGGTGGATATGGGATAGGTAGGTAGGCAGGGAGACAGACATGTATGCTGGCAGGTAGGCGGGAAAGCTGGCCTTTAAGTAGCTAGCTAAATAGGTAGCTAGGTAGGTAAGTATGAAAATAATTAGGTAGGAAGTTAGGTTAAGTGTGAAAGTTGGGATAGTTGGTGTTTACATTAAAACCATTTTCCACCGGAAATTGGATAGGGACCAGTCAAGAAGTGGAAGGCACACGCGCTACACTTCAACTGAACATATTTCACTTGACACTTTAGGTGCTAGGCATTTATGACCGTTAATTGGTTTGATAGTTTTTCATCATTTCTAAGTGTTATCTTTTTATCCCTGTCTGTTAGCGGTTACGTATATTACATTTCCCAAGTAAACTACTTTCAGTGGAAGTCTAGCAATTGTCACGTCTACTTCTTTCGAGGTCCTCGACATCGGCTTTTCACTGGTAAATTGGTTCTAGGTTTGTAGGTAAGTAGGATGTAGTTAGGCAGCTTGACAGGTAGGCCGGAAGGTATTTAGGTGGGCAGGCATTGCGGTAGATAGGTATGTTAGTAGGTAGCCAAGTATTTAGGTAGACAGGTAAGCAGGAAGGCCGGAAGGCATGTTGGTAGGTAGGTAGAAAGTAGGTGCTGTCGTAGGTAGGTACGTAGGTACACACGTAAGTAGGCAGGCGGCTGGTACGGAGGCAGACAGGAAGGTGGGCAGGCATGCAGGGAAGTAGGCGGGCAGGAAGGTCAGTGGAGAGGAAAGTAGGAAGGTGGGTAGTTAGGTAGTTGAGTATGTATGTGGGTAGGTAGATAGGCAGTTAGGTGGGAAGCGGGTAATGTGGTAGGTAGTTAAGTACTTATGTAGGTAGACACTTTGGTACGCAGGTAGGTAGGAATGTAGGCAAGGGGGTAGGCATGTAGGCAGGCATGAAGGGAAAATGGCGGGCATGCAGGGAGGCAGGCCGGCAAGTTGGCAGGTAGGAAGGCAGGCAGGTAGGACGGCAGGTAGTTAGGTAGGAAGGGATGTACGTAGGTAGGAAGGTAGGTTGGTAGGCAGGTAGGCAGCCAGGAAGGGAGGCAGGCGGGCATGCATGCATGCAGGGCGGAAAGTGGGCAGGCAGGAAGGCAGGCAGTTAGGACGAAGGGTAGTTAGGTAGGAAGGTAGAAACTAAGGTAGGAAGGTAGGTTATAAGGAAGGTAGGTTGGTAGGCAGAGCTTGAAGGTAGGTTGGAGCAGGTAGGTACGTGGGTAGAAAGATAGGTAGGTAGGTAGAAGGTAGGTAGTTATTAAGTTCGGTGCAGTTTTTACAAATACAGGGTTTTACATAAGGAGGTCTAATGGAAAAAATCCGAGAAGGGGGATCTCTCGTTTCATATTGCAAACAAAAATATTGTCACGAAGCCAGGGAAGACGCAGTTGTTTTGGAAAAGAAACAAGTTTATTGGCGTGAACTTGTACTCCCCTAACAACTCAAAAGAATACAGAGGCGGCGAAACAGCGGTTAAGAAAGTGACGTGCTTCGGCGAACTCGCAGAACCGAATACCCCGGCGTCTGCTCTGCCAGCTTTTTATCTTTCGGCGCGCGTGGTTCTCGAACCGTCGATTCGCATCCGGAACATGGTAGATCCAGGAAGATTATTCTAGGCTGTTCACGTTATATCGAGATGCTCTCCCTATCAGAACAGATAACACATGCGGCACAGAAAGAAAGAATGGAAGACGCGCTTCCCTTGGCACAGAGATAACACAGATCGGCGCAGCCGGGCGGTAAAAGCAAAACACAAATAAACAAACCCAATGCATGGTTCGCGGCATTACCCCCCTCTAAGAGTGCATCGACCCGATGCTAACATGAGAGACAGTCCGAACAAATTAAAATAAAAGTTCGTCATCGTCTGTAGAAAGGTTTTAAGCGAACCACGTGGACGACTTCGGGGCGCGTGTGTCGTCGTGATGTTCCGGAGTCACCATCAGGGATCACTTCGTAGGTAAGTTCGCCAACACGTCGTAGAATCTTGTAGGGTCCGAAATATCGTCGCAGAAGTTTCTCACTCAGTCCGCGTCGTCCCATGGGAGTCCAAACCCATACACGATCCCCTGGGTGGTTCTCGGCGGCTCGGCGTCAGAGGTTGTAGTGGCTGGCATCCACCAGCTGCTGGTCCGTTATACAAACTCGAGCGAGCTGGCGAGCCTCCTCCGCACACTGAAGGCATCCTTGGACGTCGGCGTTCAGGTCGTCGTCTTCTACGTGAGGCAGCATGGCGTCAAGCATTCTAGTATGCAGTCTGCCGTAGACGAGCTTGAACGGTGTCATCTGCGTGGTTTCTTAGATAGCCGTATTGTACGCAAACGTACACAAAACGACGTTCAACATAAGACTTCGTCCCAAGTCTTATATTCAACGTCGTCATACATGGACAGCATATCCGCAATCGTCTTGTTCAAACGTTCCGTTAGTCCGTTCGTTGGGGAGTGGTACGCCGTCGTTCTTCGGTGATCCGTGTTGCTGTAGCGTAGGATTCCTTTCATGACCTCCGCAGTAAAGGCCGTTCCGCGGTCCGTGATGAGGACTTCAGGAGCTTCATGTCGCAGCACAACTTGTCTTATGAAAAACTTGGCGACTTCTTGTGCAGTCCCCCTCGGAAGAGCGGCGGTCTCTGCGTAGCGTGTCATATAGTCCGTTGCTACGACAATCCACTTGTTCTCGGATCGTGACGTAGGGAACGGGCCCAGAAGGTCCATTCCAATCTATTGGAAGGGCCTTGATGGGACGGCGATCGGCTGCAGAAGTCCGGCGGGTCTCGTCGGTGGCGTTTTTCGTCGCTGACAGTCACGGCAGCTCCGGACGTAGTGGGTGACGTCGGATGTAGGGTGGGGCCAGTAGTACTTCGCCTTGATTTTTCAAATTGTGCTGGCTGTGCCGAGATGTCCGAAAGACGGGTCGTCGTGGCACGCTTCCAAAATTTGTCACGAAGGTCTGCGGGGATGACAAGAAGGTAATTCTTTCTCGTTCCGGGTCGGAAATTCTTCACGAGGACGGAGTTTCTCAGGCTGAATGCTGGTAAGCTGCGTTTGAATGTTCTAGGTACGGTGAGGTTGCATCCCTCGAGGTGGACGATTATTACGCGTAAGTCAGGGTCGGCACGCTGCTGGGCGGCTAGGTCGCTCTCCGTCACGATTCCGAAGAACGTGCTGTTTTCATCAGAGTCTTGTGCTGGTGGGTCGACTCGGGCGTGGGACAGGCAGTCGGCGTCGGAGTGTTTCCTGCCGGATTTATAAACGACTGTAACGTCGAACTCCTGCAGGCGCAAGCTACATCGCCCAAGACGGCCAGAGGGGTCCTTCAAATTGGCGAGCCAACACAGCGCGTGGTGGTCTGTCACAACCTTCTGCTGTCTTCCATACACGTATGGGTGAAATTTGGAAATCGCCCATATAATTGCCAGGCACTCTTTCTCAGAGGCAGAGTAGTTTTTTTCCTCCTTCGACCGACCACGGCTGACAAAGGCGATTACTTTTTCGCACCCGCTTTGTTTTTGGAACAGGACGGCACCCAAGCCTATATCACTGGCGTCCGTGTGTATTTTCGTTTAGGCGTTTTCGTCAAAATGAGCGAGCACGGGCGTGGTTTGCACGCGTTTTTTCAGCTCGCCGAATGCTTTTTCTTGGTCGTTGTCCCAGCTGAAGGGGGTGCTTTCTTTCGTCAAGCGCGTGAGCGGCTCTTCAATGCGTGCGAAGTTTGCGACGAAGCGCCGGTAGTATGCGCACAGTCCGAGAAATTTTCGCACGCCCTTCTTGTCTTTCGGCCTTGGGAAGTTCGCAACGGCTGAAGTTTTTGCTGGGTCGGAAACGACTCCCTCACCGTTGACGACGTGGCCCAAGAACTTGAGTTCCTCGTACGCGAAACTGCACTGGTCAGGTTTCAGCGTTAGCCCCGACGTACGAATGGCCTCGAGTACACACTCCAACCTTGCGAGGTGTTCATCGAAAGTCCGTGCGAATACGACAACGTCGTCGAGGTATACGAGGCAGGTGTGGCACTTCAGGCGAGCTAGCACCGTGTCCATGACTCGTTGAAACGTTGCTAGCGCCGTGCACAGCCCGAAAAGCTTCACTTTGAACTCGTATAGGCGATCCGGGGTTATAAATGCAGTCTTCTCTCGGTCCCTCTCGACAACTTCAATTTCCCAGTAGCCGGTCTTCAGGTCCATCGATGAGAAGTACTTCGCATGGCAGAGGTGGTCGAGGGCGTCGTCGATTCGTGGCAGGGGGTACACGTCCTTTTTGTTGATTTTGTTCAGTCGCCGGTAGTCAACGCAGAACCTTAATGCGCCGTCTTTTTTCTTCACGGGTACGACCGGTGCAGCCCACGAACTTTTCGATGGCTGTATTATGTCGTTGCTGAGCATGTCGTCGACTTGAGTCCGGATGGCTTCCCGCTCGTGTGAAGCGACGCGGTACGGTGACTGTCTGGTAGGTCGGGCTCCATCTTCGGTTATAATTCGGTGCCTCGCTAGGGGTGTCTGACGTTTTTGAGTTTGCCGAAAAACACTCGCTGTAGCGACGGAGCAAATCCAGTAATCTGTCCCGATTTTCTTGCGGCAGCGCCGGGTTCACGTCGAAAGGTTGCGGCGGCTTTGAAGCATCTGCGCGTGCGCATTCAAGGTTAGCGACCGCGATCACTTGACTTGCTTCTTGCGTTAATTCGAGGAATGCATTTGCACCGCCCTTGTTTAGATGCTGGTATTCCTCGGTGAAATTCGTGACCAAAACATCGAATTTGCATTGCTTAAAGCGCGCAATGCCTCTTGCGACGGAGACACCGCGGTTGAGAAGCAACCTTTGGTCACACTCTACGATAGCGTCGATGTTAGGAGCAGCATCCTCACTTTTGACGGCGATCATCAAGCTTGCGCGGGGTGGCAGGGTGACGTGATCGTCGATGATCCTTCCAGCAGCACGGTGATCGGTGTTTAGTGGGGGCGTCGTAGATTGATCAGAGGAAAAAGTTATCGAGTTGGTCTGGAGATCAATTATTGCGACATTGTCTGTCAAAAAGTCCATTTCGAGTATTACGTTGCGGGAGCAGTTAGGTAAAATTACGAACGCAGCAGGGTACGTGATGCCGTCTATGGTGACGCGGGATGTGCACGTTCCACTTGGCGTTACGAGATCTCCTCCTGCTGTGGGTATATGCGGACTGTCCCATCTTGTCAGAACTTTCTTCAGCTTAGACGCGAATGACCCGCTCATCACCCAGTAGTCGGCTCCCGTTTCGATGAGGGCGACTACGTCAAAGCCGTCGATGGACAACTGAACGTCGGACGCTGCCTTCTTCGAGTTCCGGGTGCGTCGGGGCATCGCATCTCGCCTTCTGTATGTTGACCGTCGGGTACTGTGCATCGTCGTTGTCGTCATCTAAGCGGTAGGTTTGGTCATGTCAAGTACGCGTCGCGCTGTGTGGTTGTCGTCGTGTTCAGGAGTCACGTCAGGGTTAGGTCGGGACGTCGGGATGAGGGCATGTCGTAAGTCACACTCTTCGGCGAATCGTTGCGTCGTTGGAGGGTTTTCGGTTTTCCGCCGTTGTGCAACTTCACCTCCAGAAGTGGCCGCCTTTAGTTTCCCCCGCGTGGGCTGGGGGACCTTCCACGTGCGAAGTCAGCACTGCTGCGGAGGTCCGGAGACTGGTACGGGTAGGGCGACGGCGAACGGATGAAACGGGCTGGTCCACTTGTGGTGTTGGACAGGTATTCTTCTATATCAGATGGGAGCTGGCCGGGTTGGGGACGTGGTGCGTCGACGGAGAAACCACAAAGTCCGAGTCTCTTGTATGGGCAGCGATGGTAGACGTGGTCGGCCTCTCCGCAGTGGTAGCAGAGAGGACGATTATCCGGTGTTCGCCATACGTCAGTCTTCCTCGGCGTCTGGTTTCGTACTACAGGGGGTCGGGCGGGCGACAGTGGGCGGCGGCAGCACCTCTACCAGATGTCACGAAGCCAGGGACGACGCAGTTGTTTTGGAAAAAAACAAGTTTATTGGGGTGAACTTGTTCTCCCCTAACAACTCAAAAGAATACAGAGGCGGCGAAACACCGGTTAACGAAGTGACGTGCGTCGGCGCACTCGCAGAACCGAATACACCGGCGTCTGCTCTGCCGGCTTTTTATCTTTCGGCGCGCGTGGTTCTCGAACCGTAGATTCTCATCGAGAACATTGTAGATCCAAGAAGATTATTCCGGGATGTTCACGTTAGATAGAGATGCTCTCCTTATCAGAACAGATAACATATGCGGCACAGAAAGAAAGAATGGAACACGCGCTGCCCATGGCACAGCGATAACACAGACCGGCGCAGCCGGGCGGTAAAAGCAAAACACAAATAAACAAACCCAATGCATGGTTCGCGGCAATATCATTGGAGAGGCGGTATACACAACAATTAAAATAAAACACAGAGGAACAAATTCATACAAATAGTTATTCATTGGTGTTAAAATTCAAGTACTGCGCATGTGCGCAGTAGGTAGTTCAAGAAGTTTAATGTATTTTTTTGTTCCGTAAATACGAGGCACCATCTATACCTTCGGTTAAGCGGGGAAACAAGCAGGCGATCGGAGTTTGATTATGAGAGTGTACCAAGTATGTATTTTCTTACCGACCTACAAAAAGAGCACTGGGAGGGGTATGAGATTGGAGAAGGGGTAAGGAATTCCAGATGGCGGCAGCAGAAAATAACTGTGTTTGTTTTCCGTAGTTGGACCGGACCGTTGGAAGTAATAAATTGTTGCACTGAAAACATGGTGTTGTTTGTGATAAGCAAACATGTTCTTTCAAAGGACGAGAAAAATTCAGGAATATATAATTAACGGGAAATAAGTACACATAGCTTAAGATCAAGTTTCCAGAGAGAGGGGTAGGATGCCAAAGTGGTGGAAGATCAGATTTACAGTATATCGGGAATCACTGAATGTAAGCAGACGAACAACCTGATTTCGAAGACGACGCAGTGGTGCAAGATGGGTATTATACGTGTTGCCCCAGAAAGACAAAAAATACTAAAGGTGGGTGTGAGTGACCGAGAAATATAACGATCGTATAAGGCACATGTGAAAAAAATAACAGGTTTTATTGAGAACACGAATGCCGAATACTATTTTAGATGTAACCTATCTGATGTGTTTGTGAAATTTCATGATTTTGTCTATGATAACTCCAAGAAACGTAGTAGAATCTGATGAATAGATGACGTGATTCTCAAAATTATATATGGTGTGTTTGTAAGTTCTTTTTGAGTGGAATAAAAGATCATGAAAGTGGTTTGAGCCTGTTATTTTGTAACAGGTTATTTTCGCACCCCCAGTTAACGTTTTCAAGATCGGTCGTTAACTTTGCTGTTAGATTAGAGATATCGTTGTCACAAGAAAATATTGTCGTATCGTCAGCATAGAGGATACAGTAACTGTTGTTGAGGCAGGTTGGGAGGTAATTGATATATATAAGGAATAGCAGGAGACGTAAGATAACAGCCTGAGGAACACCCTGGTTGACGATTCTTGGGTCAGATATAGCACTGCCAAATTTCACAGACTGGCTTCGGTTGCTTAGGTAATTTTTATGAGTAAATGGGCCGGGCCACATACACCAAGAGATTCTAGTTTTTGCAAAAAGATATTATTATTGATAGTGTCGAATGCTTTTGTAAGATCAATGAATACGGCACCCGCGAAAAGGCGAATATCTAAACTCTGTTTTATGTAGTCCGTAATCCTAATAGTGCAAGTTAAATGGAATAATAAGGCCTGAAGCCAAACTGTCGTGGTGTTAATAAACTGAATTTTTTGACGTAGTTCATTATTCTCGATACAATCACCTTTTCAATCAGTTTACTGAAAATGGCAGTATTGTTATGGGGCGGTAGTTAAAATAGGCTATTTCGGTAACCCTTTTTGAACACTGGTAATATCTTACCCTTTTTTCAGATCTTTGAGAAAGATGCCGCTTTTGAATATTGTGTTGAGTAAATGCACAAGAACGGTCGAAATATCGCCAGCTACTTCCTTTACTTAGGAGGGCAGATATTGTCAAGCCCGCCACCGCTGCTTTTCATGGTGATAAGAGTTTGAAATACTAAAAAAATGTTCCTGCGTTTCGCAGGCGCCCCTTTCTACAGGGGCGATTTCGTGTGCAAGCCGGTTGAACTTCCCAAGCATTGTAGTCCTATAAAAGGGCCGAGCGCAAGGCCCGGGAGTCGCGTGCACCTATTTTAATGGTAGGTGCCCGGCGCCACCAAAGCACACGAATGCACATGGTGCCTTCCACAGCCACGGTGGACACTCAACTCGCAACCACCTGTGGCAGGATATGCCACCAGACTCTTTCACCCCGGCAATGGCGCAACGCGGCATGAAGGCCGGGGGCCCCGCCAGATGGACAAGGGTCAAGGGCCCCTCGATCGGGTAAAGGCAGCTTTCCAGGCGTGAATTCTCCTTTCAAGGGTCCGCACTCGACAAGGGATGCCTGTACCCGATAAAAAAACTGGTGGGTGCCTGGCGGTACCACAATTCGAACCCAGTACCTCTGGAATACTAGGCGAGTGCAGTACCTCTAAGCCATCGCAGAGATAGGTAGGTAGGTAGGTAGGTAGGGAGGTAATAAAGTGGGCAGGCAGGTAGGTAGGCAGGCAGGCATGAGGCAGGTATACAGTCAGCCATGTAGGTATGTAGCTAAGAAGGAAGGTAGAACATATGTAGGTAGGTATTTAGGCATGCACGTAGGCATGCAGGCAGGTTGGAAGGTGGGAAGCAAGCGGGCCGGCGGGCGGGTACATAGGTAAGTAGGTAGGTGGGCAGGTAGGCAAGTAGGGAATTAGTTGTACATATAGGTGGGTACCATTTCGGCTGGCACACCGACAGTTTTTCCGCCATTTTTTTCGCAGGGCTACCATGGTTGCCAGACCAGGCATGCCCGACCCGCTAGAAAGCGGCTGCAGTGGGTCACCAGTTTAAGTAACGCCTTCGCCTAATACAAGTTAGTTCTCTTTTGTCTCTCTTGTTTCGCTTCCTTCTTCTTGCCAACTTCCCACCCTCTGCCTTTCTGTCGTCCCACCGCTGCTAATTCCTCTCTGCCCGATTGGCCGGGCGGATACGCGGGCGTTCCCGGCCTGCCTGCGTGCATTCGCTGCGTTAATTGTTTTTTTTTTGTTTGTTTTCATCACACTCATGGGTAGGAAAGAGCCATGCGGGCCGGTTCCAGCAGCTGCTGCGTTGATTAGCCCGTATCATATATTGTAGGTACTAGAAACGTATTGGTTCCCGTGAAGGCCGCGTCAGTTCTCTCTGGTTACAAACCTTTCCGCGCTTGCCCCGCGGCTCGTGCTCGGGCCCAGGTTCGTCCTTTTTTCTTATTTTCGCGTCGTCCACAGTGGAGATACTAAAAACGTGTTGGTGTCGTAAAGGCCGGTTGTCTGTCAGTCTGCTATGGTCACAAACTCCTGCACGCTTGCGCTGCGGATTGTGCTTGGGCCCGGGTTCGTTGTTTTTGTTTCTGTTCGTTCCTAGAGGAGGTTGCGTGCTCTAAATGGCCATAAATGCCCATTTTTATAGCCTAGTCCAATATCCGCTAATTGTTTGAACACTACTTTGTTTCAAGTTTTGTTCTGGGTGCGGTTTGAGATCGTTTGTTGCTGATTAGCACTAATCGAGATTTTGGACCTGAAATCGATCACCTTGCAGCGTAAAAATATGTGCTTTGCTAAACATAGACAATACCTAGCGCAATATCTATTACCCAAGACAATACCTATTCTCACGCCTCTTGGTTTGCTGCAAGGTTCGAAACTGGTGGCTAACACGCTTTGTCGATTTCGCTGTAGTGTTTAGGGAACGTGAACTCGTGCTAGGGGCAGCAGGTGGGCTCATAAAAAGCAAATATGAAAACGGAAGGGTGAGGGTAGATCAGGCGTCCGGATGTCTGGGAACACTGCCTCTCGCCAATCTCTTCTTTCGGTGTCTCGCGACGGGTACGCTTTCCTGGAACCGAGGCTAGATGTCACTGAGTGGGAATGCAATAATTATTGAGGGAGGGAGAGAACGTCAAGTAGTATTAGGAGCAAAAAAGCGGGGCCATGTAGCGAACTGCATGCGCAAAAAAATAAAATATTGACAGCCCCGAGAATTTTGGAGCATGTTCATGTCAAAATATCCCCATTTTTACACGCGCAAATAACCCATCAGTTTTTCGGCAGCGTGTGTGCTTATTGTGTCGTGTGCCGGAACGAGTTTTCTCTTTCAGCACCCTGAACTGTAGGGGTTGCGGCTTTCCCTTCAGAAGTTCTAATGGCTCACGGAGAAGGCACTCATTCTCCCACCCTCCTCTTATGCCACACCACTGTGTCAGACCACGCCATCAGTGTCGCCCACAGTCACGCTGCTCCCCCTCCATCCCACCCTGTCTACCTTGTGCTTTATTTTCAAAGTGGAAATAGGGCTTTTGGCCACGAATTGTGCCCGTATAGCCCCGGCTGCAATTTTTTACTAAAACAGTGATATAGACCCCTTGCACCTGGCACCCGCAGAGCCACCAGCACGTCCACATGAATGCCTCACCGAGTTTTTTGCCACAGACGCTGCCATGCTGTCATGGCTTTGACAATGCTAACGCGTGCTGGAGCATATAGCACACTAATGTATGGGTTATGAGTTAACATTAACACCTAACACACTCGCTGTACCAAAAACTAATCGGATACGGGCGCGTGACAAAAATTTTGGTGATATTCTGCGATGAACAGATTTTATTTATTGTGGCTATGAGAAAACGGCGAACTCGCTCTCGTGCAGTGGTGCGATATTTTTTTAGGAGGCATCTGAGCCCGTATTTTTTACGCACACCAACTCGTTCGATGGCACTTTGAAATAGTTCGTTGTGCTCTAAAGTAATAAAAGCTTTTTCCCGTCATATATTTCTTCAACCAACTGCACTACGTCACCAATTAAGCTACGACGAATTGGCGTATTTTGAAATGCCCTATTACGAACGACTTTACTACGAACGGTTCGTACCCCCCTTAGCGCTGTGCGAATGGACAACGTTTACACTACTTTACTCGAAGAATAAACGCACACAAACAAAAAGAACACGACACGGAGAAAATTTATGCATTTGAAAAAGTTGATCAATTTCTTTATAAAGGGGCAGGAAGTAAATGGGGCAGCCAGGGGCTCATTCTGGTAGGATATTGTTGGTAGGATATTGTACCCGCACAAAATATCAGTCGTGTGTGTTTGTGCGGCTGAACCATGGGGCAAATCTGAAAATGGTAATATTACCATAGAGGTCGCGATGGGAGGGGTAAGATAAGTCTATGTGTAAAGGCGCAATTTGCGCCTCCAAGTGTAGTAAAAACCCACTAATTCTGATTTCACGGAACGCAAAGAATGTCAAATTTAACCGAGTGTCTGAAATATTGAGAGTGCGGTCATAACAACGGAAAGGTGTTTTCAACATTACCGAACTGTTATTTTTAAAAAAAAATTAGTGAAGGCCATTTGCCGAGCAATAACACAAAGAACACGTGCCTGGATGGCGTGGTTAGCGAACTCTAAAGTGGTTGCCACCTATTTTTCTTGCCCCAGCGACAGGCATTCTGACATTACCTTGTTGTGAACGTATGCCATGGGTTCTTCTTTGGGTTCTTGCGTGCGCGCACGCGCTTCCGATGTACACGAGCTTGTTCCAACCTCACTCTGATATCGGACATTTTATGTGCGCCTTTGATTTCTGCTTCGAATCCAAATTAACTGAAGCGTGACAGAGGCGGATTGGGCTCCGATTTCCCCGCCGGAATACGGCGAAAGTTCACATTAAGAAAACTGCGCCAGAGTATGGACAAACTATGGACTTTTCACGCACAATACAATGCAGAATTTCGACAGGATGGGGCGCCGAGTTCTAGTTACAGAAATTTTAAACTAACGGGGACACAATGTATGAGGTTTTACTTGCGGCAACGAATCGAAACCTCTAGCTTTGATTTCAGCGTTTGAATTTTTGTCCTGTATGAGTATGTCGAGAGGCCCGAAGGGAGCGGGCAGTGGTGGGCATTATAGATATTATTATACGTGGAGCAGCTTGCCTTGGAATTAGGTAAGATTTGTTCAGATGTCGTGTTCTTTTATCGGCGGGTTCCAGCAACGGAAGTGTAATGAAGGAGCGACCTGATCAGAGCGCTATAAGCCAATCATTTTGTGCTAAGTGACATCGTTTGAACTGTGCTATATTTTGAAAAGCGACCATTCATTTGCAAGGAGGCGAGTATTTACATGGTGGTAAACACGAGTTTTTTCGTGAATAATATAAATAGGGAAGTAACTGCCCGAGTGCATTTAATTTCGGGGTGTTGATAATAACTGGGGAGGAATCAGAGTAACATTAAAAATTGTCCCCGAGAAAGTTTTTTTTCGGTGTTTTAATAACAAATTTTTCGCCGATGGGAATTCATTCAAGTCTTCGTTTTGTTTGTTGGAGTTGGATATCTTTCACCATGTGAGAAAATAACTTAGTGTTCGTGTTAGAAGTTTTCCGGTGACGGCTGGATTATTCTTCTTCCATGCCTCGAAGGAATCAAGCGAAAACTATTGCATTCAATCCCACCATCACTTCAGGCCATTGAGGTTTGTCGTGGCAATTTAAGTAGGTCCACTGCGCAGGTTTTTGTGGCGGTTGCAAGTAATTGCTCTCAAGTTCTGCCCGGAAACTAAATTTTCTTCGCGCAGCTATAGTTCCAATTGCAATATAACGCATGCTGAGAGTAAAAGGAAGTTAGTTAATAACCACTAGACTTAAGAGAGTTGTGATTAGTAATACAGTTAGTTAACAGTAATAATTAGTTAACAGAGTTCTGAACCGTATTGTTAAACGATAACATAAATAATAACCTTAACCCGCATCCGAACAAGAAACTTAAGTCAAAATAGTTTTCAGATAGGCACCACTATGAAACTAGGCATTAAAAAGCCATTTCTGACCATTTAGAGCGTGCAAGCTCCCCAGGGGATGAAGCGAACAAAAGACTATACCGGGCTCGAGCCCGAGCCACCTCCATAGCGCCAAGGGGTTTGTAAAAAAAGTGGACTGAGAGATCCGCGCCCTTTGCGGTCTCCAATACACTTGTAGTACCCCCCTTCCCCTTGGGATGAAGCGAAAAAAAAACTATGAAAGAAGCCGCGTCCAACCCCGAGCCGCGGTGCTAGCGAGCAGGAGTAGGCAAACAGAGCGGACGTACAGATCCGAAGCCTTTACGGGCCCCAATACGTTTGCAGTACCTCCCCCGGGTATGAAGCGAGAAAAATTATTAAGGAACCCGGGCGCGACCGCGTGCCGCACCGCGAGCTCGCAGGGATTTATCACCAGAGCAGAGTTGCTAAAACCGCTGCTAAATCCAGCGCGCATGCCTCTTTGCTACTAGGGAGTGTGATGGAAACAAAATAAAACAATTAACACAGCGAACCACACGCACGCAGGCCTGAAATGGCCGCGTATACCGCGCGGCGAGTCGGACTGAGAAGAAAAGGCAGTGACAAGACGACTGAAAGGGAGATGGATAGATGTCAAGGAGAAGGAAAAAGCCAACGAAAAGCAAAAAAGAAAAAAAAAGCTTTAGTACATCAGGTGAAGGTTTTACATAAACAGGCGACCCCCTGCTGACGCTTTTTCAGCAGGTAGGGCATTTCCGGTATGGCAACCAAGGTAGTCTTGCAACAAAATGGAGGTAAAAAATTCCGTAACGCCACCCGAAAGCTACAGGTAGGCAGGCTGGTAGGCATTCAAGCCGTCAGGTAGGCAGGCCGGCTGGCAAGCAGGCAGGTAGCAACGAAACAAGGTAGTACATCGGGTGGGTTGGTAGGGAAAGGGGTAGGTAGGTGGTTAGGTATAATAGGAAGGTGGGTAGGCAGGAAGGTAGGTAGTCAGGTGCTTTGGTAGGTAGGCTGCAGGCATGAAGTAGGTAATCAGTAAGGCAGTTTGATCGAAAAGCAAGCAGGCGGGCAGGAAGGTAGGCAGGAAGGCAGGTAGGTATGTACTATTCAGGGAAGGTATTTAGACAGGTAGGAAGGTAAATATGTATGTAGGTAGGTAGGTAGCTAGGTAGATTGGTAGGTAGTTAAGTAGGTTGTATGGTATGTAGGCAGCCAGGTAGGTACTACTTGGGTAACAGGGCACGTAGGCAGGCATGTACGCAGGCAGGTAGGTAGGTACGCAGGTGGGTAGGTAGGTAGGTATTTATGGTTTAGGTATGTAGGTATGGGACGTAGGTAGGCATTTATGCAGGCAGGTAGCCATGCAGGCTGGTAGGTAGGCAGCCAGGTAGATAGGCATCCAGGCAGATATGCAGCTAGTTAGGTAGGCAGGAACGTAGGTGGGTAGGTTCTAAGGTATGGAACCAGGTAGGTAGGTATGGTAGGTATGGGGTAGGTAGGCCGGCAGTAGGTAGGCTGGCAGGCAGAAAGGCTTGTAGGCGGTTATGTAAATATTTAGGTAGGTAGGTAGACAGATAAGAAGATAGGTAGGCATGTAGGTAGGTAGGTTGGTAGGTAGGCAAGTAGATGGTCGGTAGGTAGGTAGTTAGGTAGGTAGGTGATAGATAGGTAGGCAGTTAGAAATGTAGGCAGGTTCTAAGATGATTAGTCAGGTAGATAAGTACTTAGGTAAGTAGTCAAGTAGGCAGGAAAATCGGCAGATAGACAGGCAGGGATGCAGACCGAAATGCAGGTAGGCAGGTAGACCGGTATAAGGGAACTTTATTAGGTTGGCAGGCAGTGTTTAGTTGGGTAGATAGGCATTTAGGTATGGAAGTAGTCATGTAGATAGGATGATAAGTTCATAGGTAGTTGGTTAAGGTGAAAAGTTGTGCTACATGGTGTTTACTTAGAACCCTTTTACCATAGGAAAACGAACACTGACCTAGAAGGAAGGACAAAGTACATGCGTTAGACTTCGACCTAACAACTTTTACTTGAGACTTCAGGTGGTACGCATCTATGACCATAGATTGGTTTTAATATTGTTCTCATTTCTAAGTGTTATATTTTGAGCTCTGTCGCTTAGTGTTTACTTGTAGTACCTGTCTCCTGTAAACGGTGTTCAGTTGAAGTTTAGGGAGTGTTCCATCTACTTCTTTGTAAGTCCTCATTGTCTGTTTTGTGCTGGTAAAATGGTACTAGGTAGGAAGGTAGGACGTAGGTAGGTAGGTAGCTGGGTAAGCAGGAAGGTAGGGAGGTAGGTAGGTACAAATGTGGGTAGGTAGGCAGCTAGAAAGTTGAAAGGTAGGTAGGAAGGCAGTTAGGTTTGTTGGTAGGTAGGTAGGAACTAGGTACTGTGTTAGGTAGGTAGGTACTTAGGCAAGCATGCATTCAGGTAGGCGGACAGGATGGTCGGTGGGGATGCAGGTAGGAAGGCAGGCAGGTAGGAAGGTGGGTAGTCAGGTAGTTTAACAGGTGGGTAGGTACATATGTAGTTAGATTGGAAGTGTGTACTGCGGTACATAGGTACATAGGTAGGTAGGCACTTAGCCAGGTTGTTTGGTAGACAGGTAGGCAAGTGGGTAGGGAGGTAGGCAGGCGGACATGGCGGCAGGTAGGCAGGCAAGCCGGCAAGCAGGAAGGTGATAATACAGGCAGGTAGGACGGCAGGTAGGTAGGTAGGGGGTGGGTAGGTAGGTAGGCATGTGGATAGGTAGGTAGGTAGGAAGGTAGCAAGATAGGTAGATATGCAGGTTCGTAGGAGAAGGTAGGTACGTAAGCAAGAAGGTAGGTAGGTAGTTAGGCATGGAGTAGGTAGGCAGGCAGGCAGGTAGGTAGATAGGTTGGTAGGCAGGCAGGCTTGCTGGTAGTTAAGCAGGCAAGCAGGCCGCACGGGAGGCAGGCATGCTAGAAGGTAGGTAGGTAGGTAGGAAGGTGAGTACTAAGGAAGATAAGTACGTAGGAACGAAAGTAGTTAGGTAGGCAAGTTGGTCGGTAGGTATCAAGGTACGTGGTAGGTATGTAGGCTAGAAAGTAGGAATGGGCATGTAGGTTTGTGGGTATCTAGATGGGTGGGTAGGTATGTAGGTAGGATATGAAGGTAAGTAGGTTTTGAGGTATGTAGGATGATGGGTAAGTACTTAGGTAGGTAGGGGGTAGGTAGGCAGGCCGAAAGGCAGGCAGGTAGGTTGGCAGGTACGTAGGTAGATAGATGTGTAGGTAGGTAGGTAGCTAGGCATGTAGGTAATTAGGAAGGGAGGTAGTTGGCAAGCTACATAGTTGGATAGGTAGCTTGGTAGGCAGGTAGTTAGGTAAGGTGTATTTGCGGGTAGGTGTGTTTGCAGGTACGAAAACCTCCACGTAGGTAGGAAGGAAGGTAGGTTGAGTATGTAGGTAGGTGTGTAGGCATATATGGGGGTAGGCAGGTAGGTTGGTAGGTAGGTAGCTGCTTAGGTTAGTAGTAAGTTAGGTAGGTAGTAAGGGGATGCATGCAGACAAACAGGCAGGTAGGAATGCAGGTGGGCAGGCAGGTAGGTAGGAAGGTAGGCAGGCAGGTAGGTAGGTAGGTAGGTTTCGAGTAGGTAGGTAGCTAGGTAGGTGGTAGGTAGGTTAGGTAGGTAGGTAGGTAATAAGTAGGTAGGTTATGTGTAGGCTAGCCAGCATACTGGTATGCAGGCAGGTAGCCATTTAGGGAGGTAGGTAGGTAGGTAGGTAGGTAGGTAGGTAGGACGGCCGGCAGCCAGGCAGGCAGGTCTGCAGCAAGCAGGAAGGCAGGCAGGTAGGTGGGTATGTAGGTGGGCAGATAGGTATGAAGGTAGGTAGGTAGATATGCTGGTAGGTAGTTAGGTAGGCAGGTAGGTAGGTAGGTCATCATCATCATGAAGAGCCTTTCTGCGCCCACTCTAGGGCAAAGGCCTCTACCATTATTCTCCAATTATCTCGGTCCCGTGCTTACTGCGACCAATTTATCCCCGCAACCTTCTTAAACTCATCTGCCCATGTAACTTTCTGCTATAAGCTGCCACGCTTTCCTTCTCAAGGGTTCCACTCTGTTACCCTTAATGAGCAACGGTTACCTTTCCATCGCAATACATGCCCTGTCCATGCCCAATTCTTCTTCATAATTTCTACTAATATGTTGTTAACATGAGTGTGTTCACCTGATCAAATCCGATCTCGTCTTGTCCCTTATTGTTACACCTATCTTCTGTTCAATTGCTCGCTGAGTCGTCCTCAATTTAAGTCGAACGCTCTTAGTGAGCCTGCTTGTTTCTGCCCCATAGGTGATCACTGGTAAGATTCACCTGTCGTACACTTTCTTCTTCGGAGACAATGGTAGGCTGCCAATCATTACCTGAGCACGCCTGCTGAACGCACTACACCGCATTTTTAAATGCGGAGCATTTGTTACGCTCGCCCACTCCTCCGTCCACAGGCGTCCGCAGCTCATGACGTCACGTCGAGGCGCAGGTGCGCGCCTCTCCCCTGTACCCTCCTCGCTCTCAACAACAGCTGCGGCGGTGCGGCTGGAGCACGTCTGCGCGAGCATGCGCCGTAGCTGCCCTGTGCGCCTCGTCCCTCTCAACAACAGCTGCGGCGGTGCGGGGGGAACGCGTCTGCGCCCGCATGCCCAGTAGTTACTCCGTGCGCTCCGTCGCGCTCAGCAGCAACAGCGGCAGGTGTATACGTGATAGCGGCGTGCTAGCGGCGTGACAGCTGCGTGACAACAGCGTGGTGAGGGCGTGGAAAGGTCGCGCGCTTGTGTACGGAAGGCCGCGCATGCGCGTCTCTCCCCCATACTGCTCTCCCTCGACAGCGCACACAGTGTATATAAGCAGCGGAGCGCGCGTTCGAACTTCAGCCAAGTGCGTCTTTGCTTGCCTTGCGTTTGACTTCAGATAAAGTATAAGCGATGAAAGCAATATTACCGTCAACAAGTTGTTCGACAGAATGCAACAGCAGCGTCACTCTACTCGTTGAAAGCAAGGTTACCCCACCGTACATGGGCACCCGCCATGGCCTGCGCTGCGTCTCCACCAGCAACAACAACAAACAACCCACCACCATTAACGGCAGTTGCATCGACCTCATCTTCACCAGTTACTCCAACGCACGACCGCTGCTCAAAGATCCCTTGACAGTCCACTTTAGCGACCATAAAGCAGTCGTTCTCTTCGTCCAATACAACGACAGCACCAAGGAATAAAAGAAAATAATGATGGCAATATCTTCACCTGTCCTTCCTGTGTCCGAAAATCACGAAACATTAAAAAGCAATTTTAAAGACGAAAGAAAAAATTAGGCATTCGAAACCGTCCCCACATCGAAACGGTAACCACGAACTACCCAATTACGCAAATTTCACGCAATACAACCACCCCTATGCGACGCATTTACTCGAGTACCCCCCGTGGGAAGATGCGGGCGGGCGGCTTTTTATCCTAATTTTCCCTGCCTGATGGTTGGGATCCAGGGTCACAACTTGGTGTAATTAGATATATTCGCTTACCACACCCACTGCCTCGCCACCTATCTGAAATCGCTGTGCCGTCACGAGGTAAGTGATCATTTGCATAATGACTTTAACACCCAAGGATTTATTCTGCTTGTGTAGTGAAGTTAGCATGCTTTACAATTCGTCCCATTAACCCTCACTCCCACTTTTTCCCAATCTAATCTTCTGTATACTTCTTGTAAACATGCTGAGAATAACATTGGTGAGATAGTCCCTCCGTGTCTGACGCCCTTTCTTACGGGTGTTTTACTGCTCTCCTTATGAATGATGATGGTAGCTCTAGACACATTGTAGAAATCCTCTATTATTCTTACATAATGCTCATCTGCTCCTTGGTTTCGCAATGCCTGAATGACAGCTGAGCGAGTCAAATACTTTCTCATAATCTATGAAGGCTATATATAGCGGTTAAGTATACTTGGTGCACATTTCTACATCCTGATTGACCGTGTGAATATGGTCCATTGTTGAATAGCCGTTAAGTATTCCTGCTTGTTTTTTATCTTGAATGAAACCAGGCGCAAACGTAACAGGACGCAGAAAGGAGTACACAGGACAAGCGCTGGTCTAACAACTGAAAAATTTATTAGGCAGAAAAGAAATATATAGGCAGAAGATACCACACCCCCAAACACCAAAAAACAAACAAAACGCGCAGAACACTGCGCAAACAAGATGAAACATTCCACGCCAAAATGGAAAAACAAACATGCGCCAAAATCAACTCACGAGCCCCTGAGATACATGATCTCTTTTGCATGAAGCATTACACTTGCTTGGCTAACGCACTTATCTTTCCTATCATTAATGTGGTACGCCTCAACGATTTCCCGTGTTATCTGGCGATTATGCTTGAACAAAATGACAGTCTCAGAAAAATTCGGAGTGCAGCCACATTTCTTGCAGTGAGAAGACAAATGCGACGAGGCTGCCCCTTTCAATGATAACTGATGCTGACGTAAACGCACATTCAGGCACCGTCCAGTTTGTCCCACGTACGTGCGCCGACACGGGAATAGGGGAATACTGTAAACGACACCCATAGCGCATGACCCATAGCGGTTATCATGTTTAACCTTACATCCTACACTTTTTCTGCCAGGACCGCCGCTTGCCCTACTAGCAACTCTGGCACAAATAGAGCGTAGTTTGTTGCGGGCGGTTATAGCAACCTGAACACCGTATCTCGAACCAACTCTCTTCAGCCTGTGCGTAATGCCATGAACATACGGAAGGACAGCAATGTTTCTTTTGGTTTCAGCCACATCTTCAGCAACCTCTTTCTTTGTTGCGAAAGTTGCGGCAGGCTGGATTTCCTGAAGCAGTGTTGTCATGGGCTTGCGAAAAACTTGTGAAACTGGTTAAGTCTGGAACAAAGAAAGAGGTTGCTGAAGATGTGGCTGAAACCAAAAGAAACATTGCTGTCCTTCCGTATGTTCATGGCATTACGCACAGGCTGAAGAGAGTTGGTTCGAGATACGGTGTTCAGGTTGCTATAACCGCCCGCAGCAAACTACGCTCTATTTGTGCCAGAGTTGCTAGTAGGGCAAGCGGCGGTCCTGGCAGAAAAAGTGTAGGATGTAAGGTTAAACATGATAACCGCTATGTGTCATGCGCTATGGGTGTCGTTTACAGTATTCCCCTATTCCCGTGTCGGCGCACGTACGTGGGACAAACTGGACGGTGCCTGAATGTGCGTTTACGTGAGCATCAGTTATCATTGAAAGGGGCAGCCTCGTCGCATTTGTCTTCTCACTGCAAGAAATGTGGCTGCACTCCGAATTTTTCTGAGACTGTCATTTTGTTCAAGCATAATCGCCAGATAACACGGGAAATCGTTGAGGCGTACCACATTAATGATAGGAAAGATAAGTGCGTTAGCCAAGCAAGTGTAATGCTTCATGCAAAAGAGATCATGTATCTCAGGGGCTCGTGAGTTGATTTTGGCGCATGTTTGTTTTTCCATTTTGGCATGGAATGTTTCATCTTGTTTGCGCAGTGTTCTGCGCTTTTTGTTTGTTTTTTGGTGTTTGGGGGTGTGGTATCTTCTGCCTATATATTTCTTTTCTGCCTAATAAATTTTTCAGTTGTTAGACCAGCGCTTGTCCTGTGTACTCCTTTCTGCGTCCTGTTACGTTTGCGCCTGGTTTCATTCAAGATGCATTTCCAACTCGCCCAGCTTGCAACTCTTGTTTTTTAGGTGGAATGAAACCTAAGGTGGGAAACATTCTGTGACCGATTATCTTGGTATGTACCTTGTAGACGACTGACAGTAAGGTGATCGGCCTGTAATTTTTCAAGTCTTTCGTAAAACCTTTCTTATAAATTATGACTATGCTCGTGTTCTTCCAAGATTCCAGTACATTCGCGGTCACTAGGCATGGCGTGTACTTTATGTCTTACTGTAAGCTCTTTGATCGACTTCCTACGTACTAGCTTATTAGGGGTCCCTTTTAACATCTAGCCTCATTAAAGATCTTACCTTACGGGAGTCTCTACAGCTTACACTTGTGAGCATTTCCGCATCGTGCAAGACGCCACGGTTGCCACATATTCTGGTCTATGTTATTTTGACGTCTATGTTATTTTGACTTGCCGAAGAAGGACATCATGACGCGTAGATTATTCCGTTTAGTGAACTCGAGTAGTCGGTCGACGCTGCTATTTCTAAAGCCCAGATCATACTTAGCAACTGCCTTGTCTCCAGCCAGTTTCTTCCCACTTCAGAATTGTTGTCTTCCATAACTACAGTATACTGTGTTTTTACTTTAGCCATTGCTGATTCAATATCTTCGTAGAAGCATTCAACTATCTAGTCATTGTCGGTAGATGTGGGCGCGTACCGTTGTACAACTATGAGGTTGTACATTTTATTAGGCATGTTTACAAGAAGGGCTCCTTTTTCGCTAATGCTATAGTGTTAGTGTATGTTGCCCGCTATGCTTTATTGACTAGAAGTCACACTCCCAGTTTTCTTCTGTCGCCTGTACCACGTTAACATGGAGCGTGTCCATTTTTCATCACCGTAACGCCTTAACCTGTCCTTCTAACCTCACTAAGCCTTTTTTATATCCAATTTATTGCCCTTTAATTTCTCGAACAGCTCTAGGTACGCTTTGGTAGATATGGGTAAACGGTGCCAGGTTAAGATTTCAATGGCTTCCTGTCCGGCTCCAGGAATTCTTAGCACCCTCCTTCGGGCCACACGTATGACCGCCGCCGTGGTCAATTGCTTCGCAGCCACTGGAGATTGAGAGCCATGGGTTAATTCGCATATTCATGGGAGGTTGTGGCTATTACGCAAGGGTGGGCAATCATGGTCTGGTGAGGGAGCGCGTTGCCTGCGATGGTTCCCGGGGTCATCCGCACCCCAAGCTTCATTCTGGAATTCCATCAACACGCGGATTTTCTTTATTCCGGTGGGAATTGTCCGGCAGGAGATGAGAGACACGGTCCTCCTGCACGCGAGGCGGATGCTCTACCTCTACCCCACCGCTGCACCTCGGTAGGTACTGAAGGAACCTACTACATGTGCGAAATGTTGGTGACTCTTCAACCACTCGATGAAGCGACTCCGACACAAAAGAAACACGAATCACCGGTTTATTACGGGACGGCATAACAAAAATTGCGTGAGTAGAAACGGCAGATCGTAACACCTACTGTCCCTTCAACAACGTGACACTGAAAAAAACGCACTCCACCGATTGGGCAGGAAAAGATACAACGCTTCGCTCTACACTCTCCACCACGTTCGAGTCTTGGTACCAAGGCACTACGTGTGCACCCACCACATGTACTGGGTATTCCGAGTTGGCCAAGGGTAGTCCGTCCCATTGTCTGCCTCTTGCTGCTCCCATCCAAGTTCTGCTGGCACCGAGCTGTTCCATCGAACTCCCTCCTACCGCACCAGGGTGAGGAGTCTTAATGCTAGACGCGGCCGTTGTGCGCATGTTCCGGGCTCGGTACGCACCATACGTGTTCCTTGTCCGCTAGCTGTTTATCGCACACACGCACACGAACATGCCGCACTGACGTCAGTATAGGTGTTAGACGCACGTTCGCTGCACTGTAATCACCATAAGCGGACGCACCCAGGGGCTGCATACGTAAGCTGCCCTCCTGCAAGACCACACAACTCCACAGGTGTCCTAGTCGTGCTGGGCTACTGCCGCTGAGGAAGCATCTCAAGGGCTTTGAGGATAACGCCGGTTGTGGGGGGTCTTCCCGCTCCATCTCTTGCTGTACCGTTGAGCGGGTAGCGCCTCCTAGAACATAAACGACGTTAGCTCTCTTCGCCAGACAGTCTGTCATCGTCAAGAACGATATCCATCAATCTCTGAAACAAGCTCAGGCAGTTCTTTAGCGCAAACGGCATACGCATGAACTCGAAAATATAGCTGTAGCATTTGAAGGCTGTTTTAGTAATATCATCCGCGTGCAATTGCAAAATGCCCAGTGAGCCCTCTAGAGTTGTAAACTGGCATGAAATGATAGATTCTGTGGCAGGAAAGATTTAAGCGTCTCTCACAGTTACGTCGTTGAGACGATGGTAGTCCAGGCACAGACGCACACTGCCGTGGGTTTTTGGCACCAACACTAACGGAGGTGCGTGGTGGATCTGCTACGGCCACACAACACCTGTGTTCAGAATCTCCTCAAGGGCGTAGTCCAGTTTTTCCTTCTTCTAGATACTGAGCGGCCATGAACTGCAGCTCCAAGGAGGTGCGCCCTCCGTGTTGATACAATGTTGGTGGACGGTTGTCTGCCCAGAGGTCTCCGTGAACATTTTTCACAAACGGCTTCACTACATAGGAGAGCTTCAAGGACACTCCTCAAGCAGCTGCCTGATTCTCTCAGGCAACACGGATTTCGTTGTAACTGCAGCTAACTTTGGCAATGTACAGATATGCGTTGATGCCACCAAACGTATTGACTCCGCGTCATTGCCCTATCTGTCCCCACCTCCCGCCAAGTCAAGCAGTAGGCAATTGCGAAAAATAAAATTCTGGCCCAAACTCATGGCCACCGCGAACCCAATGCAGTACCTGCTGCCGACACCCGCTTGCGTAATAAATGGGCAAGCACACAGCAAAGGAGCTTCAACAAGCGCATCATTGCCCACTTGCAACCGGGTGCTGCATTCGCGCAAATTGACTCTACGTATACGGCAAAGTTCAAATTCTGCATCCCCAATTAGTGACAAACTGCTTCCAGTCTCAACCAATGCATCAACATGTGATAAAAGCACGGGAACGGAAACATGCGGTGCTTGGGGCTCTGCGCGAGCTTCAACACGGCAAGCACTAGGTAAAATATACCAGTTCTCGCCATCAGCCAATTCAGTGGCCCTGGGCAACAAATTAGTCACCCTCATTGCCGCGGACTGCATTCACTCGTTTCGATGGCTATTCGTATTTCGGCGATCAGGCATCACACGGTGACACTCACGACGAATGTGTCCTGGTGTCCACATTGGTAATAGCCTCCAGCTTTATTTCCGTCAGGCACGTGGCGTCGCGACCCTTCCGTCTTGACAACTGCAGAAAAAGAGCGTTTGGAGTTCAAAGAATTGGGCGGCCCACCCAAAGGGAGAGACTCGGGTCGGGGAGCAGGTAGGCTGCCAGTAAAGAGGGCCTTTTTTTCTAACTCAGGAACGCTGGCTCTGGAACGCTGGAACGATGGACCGCGCCATTGAATTGTCGTCCGCTCTCCGACTCCTATACTCCAACGGCAGAATGATCAAATCCACGGGGGATATCAAGCCCGCTTCTGCTGTACACGACTGTGGAATTTGCAGAGGTGATCTCTGAAGGGTGTCTCTCCATGTGCAAGCTGGCTCGACTGCTTCGCCTACAGGGCAACATGGTACATAATTTAGCTACGCTATCAGAGCTTCCTGGTTAGACCAGGCAGATCGTGACATCTCCCCCAGGTTCGAGTATTCACAACCGCGTAAATAAAGTCGGAAGCACGGGTGGTATCGTCGTAAGGCGTACCTCACCATTTCTGCGTCCGACGCAACCGGGATAGCTCGTTTGAAGTGCGCCTGGATAGCTCGAATGTATACGAGCAAGCCCTCGCACGGGTGCTGCGTACGAACCTCCAACTCACGGCGGTTGAGGTAGCCGTAGTCGGGAGGCAGGAACTTTTCAGCAAATACCCTCTCCCACGTGGAAGATAGGCTCAGTGACGCCGAAGACAGGCCGCGTCTGTGCAACCTTCTCTTTTATGAAATTTCCGAAACGCAAGAAAAAACATGGGCAGACAGCGAAAAACTAGTTACCGACATTTGCAGGAACCATCTTAAAATAACATACAATCAAACGACATCGAAAGAGCACATCGAATTGGGAAAATTCAGCCGGGGAAATAGCGTTCAATAATTCTTAACTTTTCTCAGATTAAAACAAAAGAATCTGTATTATCGATTGGTTTCAAGCTAAAAGATACCCTTTACAATGTAGCCCAAGACTATTGCTTTCATCACAGAGGGCTGTTACATTTTGCGGGTGACCAAGGCGGCCAATTCAAGCTGCGCTACAAAAAGGTGGTTATCGGGAAGAAGTCCTACCACTACAATACAGCTGAAAAGCAAGGGAAAGAAACGCTCTTTCACTCAAACGATAGCTAGCCATCCCGCAACCAGTCACCATTATCTACGGCCCCTTCATCCGTTTGCCACGTCAAAACCATCATTAAAATCATACAAAGGACGTCGATTTTTCTATCCTTTAGACCAACATACAAAGCATCATGCCAAAGAAACACGAAATATGCACCCTCATTCAATCATGTAATTGTGACGTAGTGATGTTATTTGATTCATGGCTTTCACCATCCATCAAAGACAACGAAGTTCTGCCATTCCTTTCCGATTTCACCTTGCATCGCTGTGACCATTTATCGAGTCAAGGTGGTTGCGTGTTAATCGCCTTAAAACGCACAATTCGTCCTTTTACAGTTAATACAAAATAGTTCCTTGGAAGCCCTTTTTGTGGCTTGCGAAAGTTCTCATTGCCTAATCAGTTTAAGTGTTTGCTACGGTCCTCCGAAATCAGATCAAAGTTTTATCACAAATTTTAATGACACCCTCGATACTCTACACGAAACGTATCCCTGTGCGACGTTTATATATTGTGGGACCTTAATTACCAGACAATAAACTGGCACAATTTGTTTCCTCCTAACTCCTGTGAATGCACTAAGTTCTTAGCCTGTTTGCAGAACTACCAGTTAACCTAAGTAATTACTAAGGCCACAAGAGAAACTTCACACAGTTCTAACGTATTAGACCTCCTTCTGATGCCCGACCGAAGTAGCATAGAGTCTGTCCACTACCTGAAAGAAATAGGCGATCACAAAATTATCCTCTCATCTTTTAGTTTTGCTTTTACACAAGACATACCTACCTCAAAACACATAAAACTGTACGACAGCGGAGATTACCAAATATTAAACGCCCCACTCGAACAATGTTACGCTGACTACGAACGGAAATTTTACAGCCGCTCTGTTGAAATAAATGGCAAGTTGTTATTCGATAAATTAATCCAAGTAGCAGAAACTTTCGTACCAAGTATAACGATCAAAAACAAAGTATCGGTCCCGTGGTTTACAACTCAAAAAAAAACTAATAAACTGGAAAAATCGCCTGTTTAGATCTTCAAAAGGTAAAAACAAGTCATGTATATGGAAGGCATACTCGTCTGCCGTTAGACGACTTTCAGTTACCATTCAGAATGCTAAACGAGACTTTTTTTCGACAACGCTTCCAGCCATGCTCAAAAGTAACCCTAAAAATTTTTAAAAACGATAAACCCATGTAACGCCTCACCAATGACAATATCAGGTCCAAACAAAGAACCTTTAGGCGACGTAGATGCGCCTGATACCTTAAACAGCGCCTTTTCTTCTGTTTTCACGATCGATCGTTCACCTAATGTAACTTGCAATACTGAAATTGCCATACCAGATCCCATGTTACCAATCGTCATTTTCGCGAACGGCATATTCATCATAACTAACAACATGAAAACATGAAAATCAGCAAGTGTAAGTGACAATATTAACAGCAAAATATTAAAAATACGAAGCTGACAATTAGTTCTGCCCTAAAAAACTTTTCTCTCTGTCACTTTTATCGGGCAAAATACCGGATCATCGGAACGTGGGTAAAATGACTCTAATATTTAAGAGTGGCAAAAAAACATCCCCTTATAATTACAGACCCATATCGCTAACAATTGTCCTATCCAAATATATGGAGCATATTTTATTCACACATATAACCAATCACGTGGAACAGTACAGTGTCATACACCCTTCACAACACGGTTTGCGGAAAGGCATGTCCTGCGAAACTCAACTTGCCGCCTTCATGCATCAATTTCATACAAATCCTTACCGAAATATTCAGACCGATGCCATTTCCCTTGACTTTGAAAAAGCATTTGACAAATTTCCACATAGCCGCATAATGACCAAACTTTCATTGCTTAACCTTCACCCGTCACTCTTATCTTGAATTAACAACTTACTCAGTTATAGAAAACAGTGGTCTTTATAAACAATGCCCGATCTAGAACTTCCCCCGCCCTTTCCGGTGTTCCTCCAGGAACAGTACTTGGTCCCCTACTCTTCCTGAAATACATCGATGACCTGCCGCAATTCATGACTAACAAAATCCGACTATTTGCAGACGACTGGGTATTCTATGCAACCATCACCAGTCAAGCCGATCAATTATCCCTGCAGAGAGACCTTAAAGCTGTGAAACACTGGTGCCAGACGTGGCAAATGTTTTTGAATGCGTCTAACTGTAAATCACTTTCTTTTCATAGACGCACTAACAAATTTTCCTAAAACTACTCTCTGGGCGGTTCCTTCCTACAATCCACTAATTGGTTCAAATACCTCGGCGGACACATTACAAGCGATCTATTTTGGTCAGTCTATATTAACCATATCATTTCTGTAGCTAATAGATGCCTAGGTTATTTGCAGCGCACATTCAAGTTTGCTCCCACTCCTTTGAAAATACAGGCCTTCACCACATTAACGCGACCAAAACTTGAGTACGCGGCAGCCGGGTGGTACCCACACCACATTTACCTGGTAGAAACCTTGAAGGTATTCAAAACCGCGCTGCCAGATTCGCGTTCTCAGAATATTCATCGTTCACCAGTGTGACAGAATTAAAAAAAAGTACCGCCCTGACTCCCCTCAGACACCGCCGAAAAATGTCAAGACTTCCTCTGTTCCACAAATTCTTCTATGCATCCCCGCCTAGCATCTACATAACACCCCGCACATATTCTTCTAATCGTAGCAGCAACTCGAAACAAGTTCTATACGATCGCTAAAAACCAACACGTTTGCACAGTCATTCTTTATTCGAACTGCTAAACGCTGGAATGTTCTACTGGATAACATCGTTAATACTAAAGATACAGAAACATTCAAAAAATTACTAATCACCCTTTCCGAGCACTAGTGACGATTACTGTTTATTGTTTTTATGCTCTCTCTCCATCTACTCATTTTTTCGCTTCAAACAATATCACATGCTGTACGTCGAACTGCAGTACTGATTCGGTGGTTGGCCTTTTGTATCTGCTGTTCCCTTGTAGTTGCTCATCATTTGTGCAGCAGCAATTGTATATCCCCCCACTGTGCAAACATTCTGCCTGTGTCACATACCATTCCGAATGTATTCACACATTTTTGTGTCTTAGTTTATGCAGGCGTTTTTTTCTTCCGATTTCACTGTTCTTTGCACATCACCCTTTGCAAGATTTCAACATTTGTACCCCCACCCCTCATGTAATGTTCCTTCCAGAGACCCTTGAGGAGAATAAAATAAAAAAAATAAATAAATATATAAATCATCCGAGGCACCCGACACCACCTTGTATACAGTGAGGTCGCACAGGAATTCGGTTACTGTCTTGCGCACATCATAGCCAGTGAATCGTGAAAGTGCAATCCTTGCCTGGTACATTAGCCAGTGCTCGGACCCACCGCGTTCTAACGCGAGACCTCCGAACCAGTTCGTGAGGTTCTCTCAGAGGTCTATGATCGGGCGGAGCACACCGACGAGCCCAGTGGCGTCCGCATCCCTTGCGGGCACGCGCGGAGCAACGAAGTGACTCCGACGGGTAGAAGCTCCGTTGCTAGACATGTCCCAATGACTAAAGCCTGTCGCGCCCCGCGAAGCAAACAAAGGAAGAAGAGATGGGTGTAAACATCACAAGCCACTAATAGTGTGCTTCAAAATACAAGAAGGACTGCCAGAAATCCTGACGGTCTCAAAAAAGGCAATGTATTTCGCACCGAGAAACGCCCACCGCACATTACCACACAAGAAGACCACAATGCCCTTTTGAGGAATCACGGCCGGTCCTACGTTCAGGGAAACAGATGTGGTACCAGGGTTCTTGCATCCGGCCGTGGTTGGTGGGTTTGGTAGGATTGGTAGGTTTTGTAGGTAGGTAGGTAGGTATGAGGTTAGATAGGTAGGATGGTCTGCGGGTAGGCAGACAGGCAGGTTGGTAGGTATGAAGTAGCTACAGGGGTTGGTTGGTAGGTAGGTAGGTTAGTAGGGATTTATGTAGGTAGGCAGGGAGGCAGGCATGTAGGCATGCAGGCAAGCAGGCAGGCAGGCAGATAGGGAGGCAGACAGGCAGGCAGGTAGGAAGGCAGGCAGGCAGGTATATAAGTGGGCAGGTTGGTAGGTGGGTTAGGCTGGAAGGCAGTTGTTCGACTGGTAGGTGGCCAGGCAAGCAGGCGGGCAGGCAGGCCAGAAGGTAGGTAGGTAGGTAAATAGTTAGGTACGTAAATGGGTACGTATGTAGATAGGTGGGAAGATAAGCTGGTAGGTAGGTAAGTAGGTAGGTAGGTAGGTAGGTAGGTAGAGAGGTAGGTAGTTACATAGGTAGGTCGGCAGGTAGTTAGGTAGTTGTTAGGTAAGAAGGTACTTTATGGTGGTTTGGAAATTGGTAGGCAGCAGGTGGCTAGGTAGGAAAGCAGGGTGGTTGATAGGTAGATATGGTATAGGCAGTTAGATAGCCAGGTAGGTAGGTTGATAGGTAATTAGGTAATTTAGGAAGGTTAGGTAGGCAGCTAGGCAGGAAGGTATGTAGGCCGGCAGGCCGATAGGTAAGTAGGTAGTTATGTAATTAGGTAGGTAAATAGGTAGTTAGGTAGGAAGTGGGTAAATAGTTAGGTAGGTAAGTCGCTGGTCGTTATTTAGGCTCGTAGGTAGGCAATTAGGCAGATACGTAAGTACCCCGTACAGGCTACCATGAGTAATCTTGGTGAGGGTAGTGGCGACACCTCGGACCCTGAGCTCCCATACTCTCGTTGTAATTTACCGTCGCTGGGGGTTTTAAGGAGAAGTGGAGATTCCACAAACGTTGGAGTCAGAGCCGAGTGTCAGGCTCCGCCAGATGCGCTCCCTGTCTTTTTATCAGGCAGGGAACTCCGGGGACACTACAACTGTCAGGGTAAGGCTTACGAAGGATACACCCACGTTCCTTGCTTTTATACTGTGCTGTATGGCACTATCAAACTGCTTTCAGCCTATCACGATTGGCCCTGAAAAGGGGCAGCACCGAAGTTTCATTCCAACCTCTTTCAAAAAGTATCTTTGTAACAAGCGTGATTAACTATTCCCGTTTTGTTGAGATCGATTCAGCCCACTCAGCAAGACCTGTCACTTCCCTGTCCGTATTCGTGGTTTTTAAATTTCGGCGAAGCACATAGGGTGAAAATAGCACACTAAAAAGACCAGAGAAATCTTTGTAGAACTCGATGCCCAGCAACAAACCCGCACTCTTGTTGTGCAAACCCATAATAATGATCTGGACATCAGGATTACATCCAACAGGAGCCTAAACAGCTCCTGGGGTGTGATTTCTGAGAGGTCTCCTTACGGAAACAGGTGTCGACCTTCTCAAAAGTGTGAACGATGATGACCTCACAGCTCTGCACCGCATCGTGATGTGCAGGGACAATAAGATAACCCCCACCAAACATATTATCCATAACTTTGACCACTTGGCACTTCCACAATAATATTATGCAGGCTTCATCCGATGTTTTCTTTGCCCGTACATACCGAATCCACGCAGCTGCTTCAAGTGCCAGCGGTTCGGGTACAGTACAACCTCTTTCCACAGCAGAAACACTGTGTGCCACACAAGAATATCCAACAAACAACTGCAATTCTCACAATCTTACTTGTGCAAACTAACGGGGCCAACATGCTGCCTACTCCAGAAAATCCAAGAAGGTTCAGCAAGAGAAACAAATATACAACTTGAAGGTCACAGAGAACATCACCTTCCCAAAGGCGCAAGGAGTTTTCCTCTTTCCCCCTGGGGAGGCACTCCAGCGCAGCTCGCCCGGTACGCCGGAGTGGCGTCTGGTTTCCACAGGGACCCAGTTCACTGAGTC
The DNA here is from genome assembly GCF_048455015.1 of Haemaphysalis longicornis. Taxonomy (NCBI): domain Eukaryota; kingdom Metazoa; phylum Arthropoda; class Arachnida; order Ixodida; family Ixodidae; genus Haemaphysalis; species Haemaphysalis longicornis. The sequence continues at coordinate 208,901,883 of NW_027526385.1, read as the reverse complement.
TGACTTCGTGTATCCTCTGCCCCCAGGTAGGTTGCCTCAGGAAGGCAAACCCGTCACCACACCGCTTGCTGAGGCAGCACTGGTTGTGATGCCAGCCGTTTTCATCGCTACCGCTGCCAGTCACGCCCCACCTACCCGTCCTCTAGTGCATTAGAGGGTGCGGAGGAGATTTACACCAGGGGCCCCAGATCGGCTCCCAAAGCCACCCCACCGCTCTCCCCACTTCTGGCGAAGGGACCCCGAAGGGACGAAGGGACCCTGAATGGAGCCATGTCTAGGGAGCCCGGTTCGCCGAGCGACCTCAGGACATCGGACGATGACATTGACGTCGGGTCGTTTTTGCCTGCGACGCACCGCAAGGAGGTGGGGCCTCCGACGTCCAAGCCAACATAAATTCCCAAATAGCCCCCGCCAAGTGCACAAGCTCATTAAGACACATGGCCACACATGCACATTAACTCTGGTAGCTCCTAGAGCTCCATAATGGCAAGAGAAAGTAATATTAATTGAAACTGTAGAGGCCTCCTTAAAAACCTTGATGATGTTTATGAGATATGCATTTGAATGAACCAAGTGTGATGTTTCTTAAGGAAAAACATTTATACAGAAGACAAAAAAATTTCTTGAACCGCTACATGGTATTTAGAATGGACAGGAAGGGTGGTGGTATGTTTTCAGGTCGTGTGGTCATCGTTGCCCGGAAATCTCTACCTTGTCACCATATCCATTTGGATACAGTCCTTGAGGCTATCACAATTTGCACAAATATATTATTCAACAGGTTAATAACGGTATGCTCCCTCTACATTCCTACTGATCACGTGCTATCGAGCTCCGAGTTTGAGGCTCTGATACACGAATTACCAAAACAATTTATTTTATTGGGAGACCGCAATGCTTGCAACATCCTTTGGCGTTCTTGCCAGCCGGATGTTGGAGGACGCCTCATTGAGAAGTTTCTAACATAACCCGGAGCATGCCTTAAAAAAACAGCCTAAATAGCATAACCTGGGACACAAGAAGTATTTATTCCTTGACATGAAACTTGGTTCTGCAGTTCTCTTTGCATCACTCGAGTGAGACGTGGGCACACACCCACATGGTAGCGACACTTCCCAACCACATTACCATATATATTGTCAGGTTCGGTGGACAATAATTAATAGAAGACTAAGTTTTGAAAACGAGACTAGTTTATGGTAATATACCCAAAACCCCAAAGAAAATACGCAGCGAAGTAGGGAAACTAAAGTACGGTGGGGAACTACTAAATAGTGGGAAACGGCGGCCAAGTGGTATAAAACACGGAAAAAATTTTCCTGTGTTTTTGCTGCTGCCCCTTTCGGTAGGGGTGATTTCCCGATTTCCAAGCACGCGGGGTACAGTCAAGGTTCGGGAATTTGGGGCGAGGACAAAGTATGGTAACAAAAATTCCACATGTGCCCGATGCTGGAAGGGAGTTGCCCTACTTCTCGTCGTAGAGGCGCAGTCATAATGCTTCGGTGTTGAATCGTCGAAGTGGCGTGTTGGGGCCGGAGTGGTAGAGCACGCACCGAGCCACCATTGCACCGTTGTAGCGAACGCAGCTCTCTTAGGGCGTCGCTGTCTTCTACTGACGCACGGCGAAACGACTTTCTTGCGGTGGTGAAGTTCTGGAGGTCGCAGTTGAGGAGGACCTCTTTGGGCACGGCACGGGTCTGGTCACCCGACCTCCGCGCATCCGGGTCTCCCCCCACACCCCGGCTCCTCCGCTGTTCTTCACCAGGAGATCGCCACTCCCCCCGGCCGCTGTCGCTCGCTGGCCTCATTGGCTGGTCGCCGGCGCCAGCTTGTGCCGTGGTCGCGAGCCCTCGACACCGTAGCTGGTGTCGATGACCTTCACGCCGCGTTTCTTGCGTCTGCTTTGTTGTCTTCTTTGCGCGTTTCTTGTGGTGTTGGCGTTACATGTCATACGATTCCTTGGCATGACAATAAGTATTTTCCCTATTGTTCATCTTCTCATAGCAAGATTACCGAAGCAAAACCTAACTGAAGTACTTTCACATTTACATCAAAACTACAGCACAGAGCCATAGCACACCTACACATAGAGGAAGCCACCCTACTCCTCACAGAGCACATCCTTTATCCGCCAGAAAGTTCATTCCCCAGGTGTCCGGCGCCCCGCATAACCCAAGGAGGCCCTTGTGGAACGAGGCGTGCATCGAGCACGAGAGGCCCGGAAAAAGGTGTCGGGTGCCCTTCGGTGGTAGCCCACATCGGAATACATCACCTCCTTTACACGGGCAAAAGTGGTTGGGAAGTGTGTGCGCCGTGAGGCAAAAAGGGAGAGTTGTCGCACTTTTCTCACATCCATAAATCCGTACACCAAGAATCACAGAATCTGGACAAAAATACAAAAATTTAAAGGACAACAAACACACAGCCTGCTCTGGTTAGTACAACAGGAGACACGCTCGAAGACCAGGCTAGCACACTTGCAGAACACTTGCAACACGCGTCCAGTTCAGTACACTACACAAATAGCTGCATGAAACGCAAAATGTTTTGTGAAAAGTAGTCCCTACGGTTAACCTCCATTCTGTTGGAGGTAGGCTAAAGTTGTGGCGTTACGGAAAGAAGGGAAAAAAACTTGCGTCCTGCTAGTTATCATCGAATTGTCCTGGAGATCTGCCACTGTAAGGTCTTCGAGAAGATGATAAACAGGGTACTCGTGTACATAGAGCCCAATGTTCTTCTGGAGAGCTGCCAGGCAGGTTTCAGGGCGGGGCGATCTACCAAAAATCAACTCGTTGCATTGAAGAGGTATAAAAAAGACGGCGTCCTCCACAAGCAGTACTGTATAACAGTATTCTTTCATGTCGAAAAGGCATATGATACTGCTTGGCAGTATGGTATCCTCAGCGATTTGAAGTCCTTTGGCATGTCGGTTAACATGATAAACACGCTTGCCAGCTACATGTCTGAAAGAACCTTTCGTCTAAGTTGTAAGTGCACTATGTAGGGTCCATGGCCAGGAAAATGTCATGCATCAAGGCAGAGTTTTGTGTTGCAATCCGTTTATTGTAACAATAGATACACTCAAAAAGGCATTGCCACCATCAATATCCTGCTCAATCTATGTAGACGACGTGCCGTTATCGTTTATGTCCTGTAACCTGTGCATCTGCGAGCGTCAACTCTAGCTTGGTGTTAATCAGATAGCTGTCTGGGCACATAGCAACGGTTTTAAATTTTATCCAGGAAACTGTAGTTGTGTTTTGTTTTCGAATAGGCCTTGCATTCAGCCGGATCTAGTCATCAAACTTTATGGTGTCTCAATTTATGTCAGAAATGAACACGTTTTAGGTTTAGCACTGGATGAAAAGCTAATATTCATTAAACTTCTAAAACATCTAAAACATAAATGCTTAAAGGTAATGACTTTGCTCAACATTCTCTCCCACACATTATATGCTTCTGACGAACAACTTTTTTGAGTGTTTTCTCTAGCCTGATAGGTTCATGATTGGACTGTGGAAGTGGTATTTATGCGTGAGCAAGTAACAAGTCCCGCAAAAAGATTGAAGCAGGGCTTAACCTGGGGATTCTCCTGGTATGTGGCGCCTTCCGCACTAGCCCGGTCGAAAGCCGCTATGTGGAGTGTAATATATGTAACCTACAATGTCAGCAAGGTCACACCGATACGCTTTCTGCTTTCAAGTTTAATCGATGCCCAGTATCATTCAAATCAATTTTATCATACATCCACGACTCAACTCCTGCTAAATCGACCATCGTTATCTGCGCCTTCTCTTACAGAGCTAGAGAGAAAGCGTCAGAGCTTGTTGTCTCTTTTTAAGATACCATCCAAACTTCTGTAATAGATTTTATAGCACCATGGCATCTCTATCCTGTATCATATGACACATCGTTCATATATATAGATAAAAACCAAGCTCCCAGTTATGCAATTCTGTAGCACTTGTATTTACAGCAACAGTATACATTTTCTGAATTTTATACGGACGCCTCTAAAACTACCACCTCTGTTTCCTGTGCTCTCCATATATATTGCCCTAATGTAAAATAATTTCTGATTAGTAATACTAATATCCTTACGTAAGAGCCCTATGGTGCACTTGTTATTAATCATCTACTTCAAATACAGAGCCCACAATCAATTATCTATACAGATTCACAGAGTGTTGTGCGGGCATTGTCGTCAACGAAATCTTCCAAGAATGATGTTGTCAATCTGATCGTCAATGTTATTATGTCTGTAAATGTCCAGAAATCTGAACGGGTCCTTTTCTGGGTCCCTGGCCACTGTGGTATAGCCAGGATGGAAGCTGCGGGTCGAATGGCTGCTGTTGCTACACTCTTCAATACAGTAGACATAACCACATTACCCTACACCGACAGGAAGCCACACATCAGACAGAATCCTCGCAAAACATGACAAACACACCAGAGTGAACAAAGAGAAAACACGTTACATGTATTAAAACTACACATGGGAACATACACCAAAGATACACGCAATATATAGACAGAAGTCACCTTAGCTAGCTTATAGATAGGGAACCCACATGCAATGCACTCGCACCTTCTCACTGGATTTCCAAGTCCTGTGCGCAATAAGTGCGGAGAAGCACTATCCCTGATCCAGATACTCATACAATGCAAGCCAATAGAAACCACACACACCGACAATTATCACCACGAAACAAACAGCACATTCCAATACAACCATCAGCCTTTTTATGCGACGATTCGAAATTAACCCACACGCGTACATTTAGGCTTCCCAGCGATATTAGTTTTTACACCCCATTACTTGCCATGTATGTTCAAACACTGGCCCTTTAACCCAGACATCTTAATTTTTTTTTCATTTCACAAATATTTTTAGTTGAATGTTTTACACATACTATTATTTCGCTCTAAACCACTTTACCTTGACGGTATGTGCACTTTGTTGGCCTTGCGCCATAAAAAACCCAACATAATCATTTGGTAGGTAGGTAGGCAGGCAGGCATATGGTGCGTAGGCAGGAGAGCAGGCAGGTACGCGGGCAGCTCGGTAGTCGAGTAGTTAGCAGGGTAAATAGGTAGGTATTTGGTTATGTAAGTAGGTAAGTATATAGGTTGGTAGGTAGGTAGGTAGGTAGGTAGGTTGATAGGTAGGCAGCAAGGCAGGTAGTGAGGCAGGTTGGTAGATAGGTAGGTTGGTAGGTAGGCAGAAAGGCAGTCAGGCAGGTAGGTAGATAGGTAGTTTGGTAGACAGGTAGAGAGGTATGTAGATAGGTACGTAGGTCGGTAGGTAGAAAGTAGTAGTGTGGTAGGTAGGTGCGGATTAGTTCGGTAGGTTAGTGTGGTAGGTAGGTGGGCAAGTAGGTAGGAAGGTAAGCAGCCAGATAGGTAGGCAGGAAAGCATGCAAGCAAATAGGCATGCAGGCAGACCAGCGTTCAGGTGGACAGGAAGGCAGGCAGGAAGAATGGCAGGTAGGGAAGAAGGGATGTGGCTAGGTAGGTCGGTAGGCAGGTAGGTAGGAAGGTAGGTAAGTAAGTATGTAGGCGGGGAGTAGGTTGTCAGTAAGGTACTTAGGTAGCCAGACCGGTAGGTAGGCGGGCCAGCATGCAGGCAGGTAGGTATGCACGTAGGAAGGTAGGCAGGTAGGTGGGTAGCTAGGCATGCATTTAGGCAGGCAGGCAGGTAGGTAGGTAGGCAGGCAGGCAGTCAGGTACGCTTGTGGGTAGGCAGGCAAGGAAGCAGGTTGGCAGGCAGGCAGGCATGCCTGTTGGGAAGTAGGTAAATGGGTAGGTACATGATTGACAATCGAGCGCGCAAAAACAGGGCACAAAAACACGAGAACTAGACAGGAAAGCACTGCACTCACAACTCATTTATTGTGAAGAAAACATTGCTAATATACATAGATCAGTCCTCACTTGGCGGTAAATTATTGCACCCGATAAACACAAAGAAAAAACGCAATCACAGGTCGGTCTGCACGTGTGTAGTCGTTGGTTTACTTGGTCATGCAAAGGTGTCATTCGGATAAGCGATTAGTGATTAGTTTAGTGACTCGGATTAGAGATTGTATTTGTTGTTTGCGCAGGTGGGTAGGTAGGCAGCTTGCATGTAGGTAGGTAGGCAGGTAGGCAGGAATGTAGTTACTTATGTAGGTAGGTAGGTTGGAAGTGCGTACTGAGGAGTGTAGGTAGGTACGGAGGTAGGCAGGTTGGTAGGCAGGCGGGCAGGTAGGCACGCAAGTAGAAAGGCAGGCAAGCACGCAGGTATTTAGGGGGGCAGGAAGTTCGGCATGGAGGCAGGTAGAAAGGCAAGCACGTTGGAAGGTGGGTAGTTAGGGAGGCGAGTTTGTTTGTAGGTATGTATTTAGGTTAGCTAGGTAGGTAAGTAGGATGTAGGTAGGTAAACCGGTTGGTAGGGGCACTTAGGTACGTAGGTAGTTAGTTATTTAGTCATCATCATCATATATTTAGTGATCATCATCACCAGTAGGATAGGTAGGCCAGTAGGCAGGTATGGATGCAGGCAGATAGGTATGTAGACAGGCAAATTTAGGCAAATGACAGGCAGGTATAGAGATAGATAGGTGGATAGTTAGGTAGGTAAATAGGGGGTATATAGTTAGGCAATAGAGATAGGTGGGTAGTTAGGCAGGTAGATAGGTAGGTATTTAGGATGTAGATAGGCATGAAGGTATGTATGGGCAGGTAGGTGCGTAGGTAGTTAGTTATTTAGTCATCATCAGATATTTAATGATCATCATCACCAGTAGGATAGGTAGGCCAGTAGGCAGGTATGAATGCAGACAGATAGGTATGTAGATAGGCAAATAATAGGCAGGTGTAAAGATAGAAAGATGGGTAGTTAGGTAGGTAGATAGGTGGGTATATAGATAGGCAATAGAGATAGGTGGGTAGTTAGGTAGGTAGATAGGCAGGTAATTAGCAAGTTAGGTAGATGGTTAGTATGCGTGTACTTAGTTAGGAAGGCAAGCTGGCAGGTGGGCAAGTAGGCAAGCTGGCAGGTATGAAGGGAGGGAGGTAGGTAGGTAGGTTAGGTAGGTGGTTAAGGAAGGTATGCATTTATGTCTGTTGGAATGTAGGTATGTAGGCAGGCAGGCAGTTAGTCAGACAGGCAGGTTGGCACTTACGTACACAGGCAGGTACGCAAGCTGGCAGCCATGCAGGGAGGAATGTAGCCAGGAAGACAGCCAGACTGACCGCAGCTTGTCAGCCATGCAGGCAGGTTGGCATGCACTCATGCAGGCAGGCAGGTAAGAAGGCAGGCACGTAGGAGCGTAGGTAGATAGGCAGGTAGATACGTATGCAGTTGGGAAAGGAGGTGTGTAGCGACGTCGCTAGATAGATAGGATACAGCTATGTGGTTAGCCAGGTATGTAGGTAGGCAGGCAGATAGGTATGCAGGCAGGCTTGCAGGTAGATATGCAGTCAGGAATGGTAGGTAAGCAAGCAGGGAAGCAGGTAGGCCGGGAGGCATGTTGGCATGCCGGTAGCCACACAGGTGCGCAGGCTGGTAGGCAGGTACATTGGTAGGCATTTAGGTACGTAGATGGGAGCGTACGTATGTAGGAAGGCAAGTAGTTAGATAAGTAGGTAGGTAGCTAAGTAACTAGGTTAGTAGATATGCTAGTACGTAGGTAGCCAGGTTGGTAGCTTGGTAGGCCCATTAGCAGGTAGTTACGTATGTAGGTAGGTTAGGTTGATTGGGCAGGTAAGTGGCTATGTTGGTTGGTAGGTAGGTGGCGAGGTTGGTAGGTTGGTAGGATGTATGTTGGAAGGTAGCCAGGTAGGCAGACAGGTAATCAGGTAGGAAGGTGAGTAGGCAATTTAGGAAGCTTAGGTAGGTAAGTAGTTGGTAGGTTTGTAGACAGGTAGTCGGGAAGGCATGTAGTCAGACAGGCAGGTTGGTTGGTTGGTTGGTTGGTAGGTAGGTAGGTAGGTAGTTAGGTAGGTAGGCAGCAAGGTAGGAAGTAGGTAAGCCGGCAAGTGAGTAGGTAAGTGGGCAGGCAGATCATTAGATCAGTAGGATGATAGGTAGGTACTTAGATAGCTAGGTAGGTAGGTAGGCAATCAGGTCTGCCAGAAGGCTGGTATGGAGGCAGGCAGGAAGTTAAGTGGGTGTGTAGCAAGATGGATAGGTGGGTTTGTTTGGAAGGTAGGTAGGTAGATATATAGATAGTTAGGTAGTAAGGTAAATAGGTGGGTAGTTTTGCAGGTAGGCAGGCCGGTGATAAAGTACGAAGGTAGGCAGTAAGGTAGGCAGGTAGGTAGGTAGGTCGGATAGGTTAGATATGTAGTTAGGTAATGTTTGTATGTAATTTTTGTAGGTACGTATGTAGGCAGGCTGGCAGGTAGTCTGACAGACAATTAGGCACTTACGTAAATAGGCGGGAAGGCAGGCTGGTAGCCATTCAGGCAGACATGCCGCAAGGAATACAGGCAGACATGTAGGCAGGAAGGTATGTAGGTAGGTAGGATGTGAGTAGGTAGGGTGTAGGTAGGAACGTAGGTAAAATGCAGGTAGACAGGTAGGTAGGTGCAGTAGGTCCCTTTTGATGGTCTTTGAATGACCTGAATCATAAGGTAAAAACTCTTTTCGGGCTCTAGGCTGGTAAGAGCAGCAGACATGGTTGTGCGAGAAGGTGATGTTAATATCTAAAAACTGTAAGACCATCAAGAGGGCAATAGCGGCGTCATGCTTACAGTCATCCCTCCTGAAATCTTGCATCCATTCCGCAGACAAAAGCTTCAGAGTACAGGTTAATCGGCTTGAAAGAGCCGGTTTCCCTTGCACGGTACTAGTCGCAGTTGTTTAAACCCTCCTCCAGAAGCCTAAGGGCAAAACTGACAGCAGAACTGAGCCAGCGACGAGGGAAAAAATGGCAGCTTTGGTGCCTTATATCCACAAGGTAGCTCATAACTTGAAAAAAGTCGCCACCCGGCACAACGTACCCGTTGTGCTTTCTGCTCCCGAAAAGCTTGCGCAGAAACTTGCGCCCGAGGCGACAAGAAACAGGCTTGCCAAAAGCGGCATGCTAAACAGTACGTGGACTGCGCAGTTGGAGTGGTCTACCGCATTCCTCTGACATGCGGAAAAGAGTACATCGGTCAGACGGGAAGATGCGTAAATGACCATGCAAGGCAACATTATCTTTTGCTAACAAACGCAAAGGGCGCACACTTGCCAACCCACTGTAGTGAGTGTAGTAACAAAAAATGCACCCCATTGTTTCAGGAGATTAAGATTGTATGCAGAAGCCGTGATAAGACAGCGCGAGAAATAATGGAGGCTTATCATATCAGAAGAATGGGTGACAAGTGTGTTTGCGACACTTCGGTATGTTTGCGAGGCAAAGAGAAAGCGTTTTTAGATCTTTTAAAAACGTGATAATGGGCTCCGTCGACTATTACACTTCGATGCTTTGTACAAAACAAACGCAGTTGTAAGTGAGTGCTTGTCCCGTCTGGTCTTTCTGTGTCTTTGTCGAATTTTTGAGCTGAAATTTCCACTTCTAAATATGAACCAACTAGCCCATCAACAAGATTTATTAAAGAGAAACGAGTGTGACAACACCCATACGCAGGGTTTTGTTCATTGTGCGATTGGCGTCGTTTAGAGAATCCCGTTATCATGCAAGTCTGTGTATGTGGGCAAGACTGGATGCTGTCTAAACCTTCGTTGGAAAAAAGATGCGTCCACTATGACAAAATTCATCAGGCGCTAATCTGCCTGCTCATCGCAAAATGCCGGTGTCACCCATTTTTTAGGGAGACAGTGGTGCTCTACAGGCATTATGATCAGATGGTCTGATAACTGGTCGAGGCATACATTACCATGAAACATAATACCAAGTGTGTAAGCACATAATTAGTCACTATTATTGGGAAAGAACACGCGCTATTTGGCACCATGTTTGTGTAATCTTTGACTTGTGTTGATGTATAAATCTGTGTTTTTTTAATAAACCGAAAATTCCGAGTTAAAACTTGTTTGTGTCGCTCCTCTTTGTTGACGTTTTGTGTGCGCTTTAAAGTTTCCAAGGTAGTCAGCTACGGAGGCTGGCCTCCCTGCATGCATTCAGGCACACAGGTAGGCGGGCAGGTAGGAAGGTAGATAGATAGGTGGGTAGGAATTAGGTAGTGGGGTAGGTAGGTTAGTAGCTTGTTATGTGTGTAGGGAGGCAGGTAGGCACTTGTATAAAAAATACAGCGTGACTTGAACAAAGACAGTAATGAATGGCGACAGGGCAACCGATCAATTGCAATTAACAATTATTGAAGGATCGTCCCATATTTACACATTATCATTAGGAGCATGCGCACTAGGGTACACTAAATGGAACGCATGAAACTGAGGACATGATCAATGTGACGTTTTCAAATAGTAAACCTCGCTGGCAAGTTAAGGACAGATGTATCGCAGACGCAGTTGTCCCTTGTCTGCTTATGTAAACTGTTTCCAAGAGTTCCCTCGCCACTGTATTATCACTCCTGCCGAGAATTCTATTCTGCTCAACAAAACGTGGGCCTTTTTCCAAAGGACTGAAAGGACTGCAATCTTCGCAATGCGAGAGTAAATGCGTGCGCCTATTGTTGTTAAAAGAGAAGAATTAGGCTCGCGTGCCCGGTCATTCGCGCATCAACCCATTTGAGCGAGGTTGCCTCCCCGCATGAAAGCAGTACCTCGTAAACTATCCTACCGGCACTGGGCACAAATCGCTAGGCATGCTTCTTTTCACACTTTTTCGGTTTGGGCAAGTTTTTATGGAGCACAAACTGAAACAAGTGGGAAAAGAAGCATGCCAAGCGCTTTGTGTCCTGTGCCGGCAAAGTAGTTTACAAATTACCGCTTTCATGCGGGCTGCCCTACATCGGTCAGGTTTGCAGATGCGTGAATGGCCGCACACGCTGGCATAATTCTTCTCTTAACAATAATACGCGCCCGCATTTACCCGAGTAGTGCGAAGATTGCAGGCCTGTCAGTCCTTTGGCAAAATGCAGACCTTTGTCTCAGGAGATCAGAATTCCCGCCAGGAGTGATAATACAGTGGCAAGACAGCTATTGGACGCGTTTTACATTACGCAGAAAGGGGTGACGTCCATGAGTAATACATCTGCGCTTTCGTGTGCGAGCGCGTTTGAATTTCTGAAAACGTCACTTCGATCATGTCCTCTGTTTGATGCCTTCCATCTAGTGTACTCTAGTGCGCATGCTCCTAATGGTACATGTAAAAATTTAAGACGATGCTTCAATAAATGTTATTTGCAAGTGAGCGCTGGTCCCGTAGTCCTTCTTTACTGCCGTTGTCCAACTCGCGCGCAAATTTTCAATCATAATGCACCAACTCGCCCAACAGCTTTGTTTAAGGTAGGTACTTTGGTAGGCAGGCAGGGAGGGAGGCAAGTAAGCAGGCTGGTAGGTACGCAGGGAGGCATAGAGGAAGAGAAGCTGGTAGGAATGCAGGCAGGTAGGTTGGCAGGTATGAAGGATTTGGGTACTGGGGATGGTATGAGGTAGGTAGGTTTTAAAATATGTAGGCAGGTAAGTAGGTACTTAGGCAGGTAGGTAGGCAGGCAGGTAGGCAGGCAGAGAGGGGGGCAGATAGGTAGGCAGGTAGGTATGTCGGGTGGTAGGCATGAAGATAGGTACGTAAGAAGAAAGCTAGGTAGGTGGGTACTTAGGCAGGTAGGTAGGAAGGTAATTAGGTAGGTAGTCAGGTAGGCAGCAGGAAGGCAGGCAGGCAGGCAGACAGGCAGCTAGGCAGAGAGGATGGTATGCATGCACGGAGGCAGGCAGATAGGTAGGCAGGTAGGTTGGTGTGTAGGAAGGTAGATAGGTAGGTTGGAAGGATGTAGGTAGGTAGGTACTAGTAGGTAGCCAGTTAGGTAGGTTACAGGGGTTTATTTGACGATAAAGTACTGATAAATAGTCAAGAAGGTGTTCACCTAGCTGAAGTTTACGTGAAGGTCTTTTAATATTGGTTCGCCCCATGTCAAATGTCGATGTCTTGTAATTTTATGTAGTTGTCAAGCGCGTGTTCTGCGTTGGTGCACTGGTGGTAGGTAGTGAGCTTGGACAGCGCCGTGGAAAGCCAGGGCAGCGTAGTGCTAGGTGCGTTCATTAACGTAGGAGGTGCAGAACACGAGCTTTGCTGCATGCAGCAAGGTAGGCCGCCAAATTGCCCGGTAGGTAGGTAGGTAGGTAGGTAGGTAGGGTGTAGGTAGGGGCTTACGTTTGATGGAAGGTAAGAATGTTCTTAGGAAGCTAGGTAGGTGGCCAACAGGTGGGCAGGTAGGCAGGTATGGAGGCAGGCAGGTAGGTATGTATGTAGGTAGACAGGAACATTTGTAAGTAGGTACAAACCTAGGTAGGTGGGTAGTTACGCCTGCAGGTCGATAGGTATGTAGGTAGTTAGGTATTGAGGTAAGTAGGTAGGCGGAAATGTTAGGTAGGTAGGAAAGGTATGTATTTAGATAGGTTGGTATGTGGGTATATATGCAGGCAGGCAGGGAGGCAGGCTGCTATCCACGCAGGCAGCCGTGCAGCCAGGGAGGCAGGAACAGTTGACTGGCTAGTATGCACCCGGACCGGAAGGCAGGTAGGTAGGCAGGTATAAGTTACGTAGAAAGGTAGGCAGGTAGGTAGGTGGGTAGGTATGTAGAAAGGTAGGTAGGTAGGTAGGATTTAGGTATGCATGTAGGGAGGCAGGTTGCTTGGTAGGTTGCAGGTTGGTATTTATGTCCTTAGGTAGGTAGGTGAGTAGTATGTATGTAGGATGTAAGCAGGTAGGTAGGGGCAGGTAGATAGATAGGTTGGGTAGGTTGGTAGATAGGTAATAAAATAGGCAGGTAAGCGGTAGGCAGGAATTTAGGCCGACATGTAGGTGTGTAGGAAGGAAGGTGGGAATTAGGTACTGGGTAGCTAAGCAGGAACTTAGGTAGGCAGGCATGTAAATAAGCAGGCCGGCAGCCCTGTAGGCAGGCAGGAACTCAGGGAGGCATGCAGGTAGGTAAGTAGATAGGTAGCTTAGATATGTAGGTAAGTAGTTGGGCAAGTATACACAGAAGCTAGGGGGGCAGGGAGGTAGGCAGACCGCTCTGTAGGTTGGTAGTTAGACAGGTAGGTGAGCAGGTAGATGGGTAGGGAGTAGTTAGGTAGGTAGGTAGGTAGGCATGTGGTTAAGGGAGGCAGGGTTGTTGTGAGGTAGGCAGGGAGGCCGGCAGGTAGGCAGCTAGGTAGGCATACAGGTTGGATAGGATATATGTAGGTAGCCGGGTAGACGGGTAGGCACGTAGGTCGGTAAGTTGGTGAGAAGGTAAGTAGGTATGTTAGGAAGGTTTGGTAGGTAGGTATGTAGTAGGTAGGTAGGCAGGCATGTAGGCAGCAAGATAGGCCGGCAGGTAGGTAGGTATGTAGGTATAAATGTAGGTGGTTAAGTACGCAGGTAGTTTGGGAAGCAACCACGTAGGGTATAAAGTTAGAAAGGTTAGGTACGTGGTTAGGTAGGTAGGCAGGTAGGCATGTATACAGGCAGGTGGGCAGGTAGGTAGGATGGCACGTAGAGTGGTAGGTAGGTACGTGGGTTTGTAGCTAAGCAGGTATGTAGGTCGGTAGGTAGGTAGGAAGGTAGGTTCGTAGGTAGGTAGGTAGGTAGGAAGCTAGGCAGGCAGGTAGGTAGGTAGGTGGGTAGGTAGGCAGGTAGGTATGTAGGTAGGTAGCTGGGTAGGAAGGGAAGTAGTCAGCCAGGCAGGTACAAAGCCAGGTACACAGGTAGGTAGGTAGGTAGGTAGGTAGGTAGGTAAGCAGGAATACAGGTAAGTAGGCGGGAAGATACATAGTTTATAGTGTGATGGATACATGTAGAAAAGCTATGTTTACTGGGCTGCAATACTTTTAGGCGACACACAAACTGACAATGAATCCTGAGCGCAAAAAGCTTTATCGCCAGCTCGTCAAACTTATCTTCTTTGCCGACGCGCCATTATTGTACAATTGTAGATTCCCCGGTAAGGGAAATGGCCATGTGCCCCAGGTGTTCCCTATTCTGAACCGTGGCACGCGGCGCAAATCTTTTACATTTGCTAACCATCCCAGAGAGTAATGATCAGTAGCCACGTTGAAATGGCTCCTATACAAATGCGTTGGAAGTTTGGTGATGCCCCCTATGATGGCTAAACATGTTTTCTCAGTGGTGGAACAGTTAATTTCGGGGCGTGACAGAGTACGGGTCACGTAAGCTAACACCTACTCCACATCATCTTGCCACTGAACTTTTGTCACCCCCAGACGGATATTGCTTGCATCTGTGTGCAGGTCATTGTCAGCGTCCTTGGTGAAGTGGCTGAGAAGAGGTGTGCTCTGCAAGCGACCATTAAGCTGATCAAATGCTGCCGACTCGTCGTGCCTGCACATTACCTATACGACTTTTTTCAGCTCATCAACGGTTCCGGGCTTTTGCAAAACGTTCCAACTAACCACCGATATTTGGCACAAAATCTTAGGAAATGGTGTACTGCCTTTTTTAGAGTTGCTTTTGGAAAAGCAGCAACCACAGCCGTTTTACGGGATCTGAACGGGCGCCTTGAGAACTTAAAACGGGGCCCAGAAAAAATTGAGCCCTTCCTACCTAAAGCGGCACTTTGGCTTTAGGGTTAGCTTGGAGGAGCGAACGAATTGAACAGCTCTACGGAGGCGGTTTAAATGTTCTTCGAACGTTTTTCAAAACTCTACAACGTAGTTCAAGTACACCAGAGGCGTCTGCCACTTTATTTCACACAAACCCGTGTCCAACATTTGTGTGAAAGTGGTTTGATCCCAGCAAACTCTGAAACAGAACACTTAAAATTCGAACAGCATCTTAGGTGTATAAAAGCAGTTTTTTCGCGATCTCGTTAATATACCTCTATTCGCAAGTAACTGCTGCCTAAATCAATGAACGAAAGCAATTGATCTGGTCGCAAGCTGTCTAACGAGTCGTCAATGCGTGGCAAAGGTTAGCTTCCTTTTGTGTAAATTATTGATTTCCCTGTAGTACAAACAGAAATGGAGAGTAGCATCTATCTCCTCAACGAGGATCCCCGGTGATGCCCTTTGGATTGTAGAGGTTGTATGACGTCCCATTGGAGCATTTCCTCTGCTTGACAACAAATGGCCTCCCGTTGTTCAGTCGAAAGTCAGTAAGGCTCTTCACGAATAAATCTTTTATCTCCAGCAGTGATGATGCGATGTTTAGTTGTTGTTCGCCGCACATAGCATGACAGTGCGAAACAGTCGACGAGTATGCGACCTAGTACCTACGGGGTGAAGATGATCTGTGCGGATTAGTCACGGGAGGTCTGGGTGATAGCTCGTGAGCAGAAAGTTAGTCGTTTATTAGTCCATTTTGTTTCATGTACCGCAGTCGAGGTGCATCGGGGGGGAACCTATCTTGTAGTCCTATGCTGCGGTAGGGGCTGTGACAGATCACGTGACTGGCTTTCCCGCAATAATAGCAAAGAGGACGATTGTCGGATGTGCACAACACAGTCAGTTTGGCCCACTACGTCTTGCCTCATACTGAGTGGCAAGGTTCAAGGTGCGTCTGAATGGCCGTGTCGTAGCAAGCGGAACCTGTGGCGATGCGGAAACCGCCATGCGGCACACATCCTGGTAAATGGGGCGTTCCTTTGCAATAGCCAGAATGTACATTCGTGTACGTTAGTACAGGGTGCTCAACATCGTGCGGTATCAGGAGTTCTTACTTGTCGAACGTCACTAAATATGGCATCGGTAACGGTGCGAATTCGGTCAATTGTCGTCCTGGAGGCTCGTTCGGCGTTCTTCGCGCACCAAGCCTCACGTCAGTTCTAGAAGAGTGGTTTTATGGTTGATTGCGAAAGTACTAGAAGCCCAATTGGCTTGACATCGGTAATGCATGGAGCACTTCAGCACTTGCCGCTCCGTAGCTGTCGCAGTTCGAATGAAGTTAGAAATTGTTGTTTGTGGGCAAAGTATGAAAACAGCAAAGAGGTGCTCCTTTAGACGTCGAATTAGGTGACACACTTTTTTATTCTCTCATACACGGATCACCTCGATTGACAAACACATCTCTCAGGTGAACCTAAAACTGCGATCATTATAATTTTCAGTCCTGTATTGTAGAGTAACTTCGACCTGTTCCTTCCGCTCGCTACTTTTGAAGGCGCGACCAATCGCCGCCAAAATCTGGGCAACCTTATCAATGATCTCTCATTGTTTTGGAACCATGTTTTCGGAAATATTCGAGTCAAAAGTAGACATTCTGTAGCTTACTCCCATCATTACAGTTGTTGAACGAATCTAATTTCTCACAATTATCCAGCCAGTCTTCCATGTCATCGAAACCATCACAGTGAAACGCGCACAGTGCACATGGAGAATTTACGATCAGCTTGGCTACGCTGCACTTGCTGATTTCGCAGGGTGTAGTGGTTGTCATGACGACTGGAGGCATCACCACCAGGCCAAATTCCGGTTGCAGGTCTCGAAGGCGGCGAGATGACTTGTGCACTGGGCTCGTTACCCAATAACACTCCCATGGGTCGTAACGATTGCCTGGTTCTGAATGCATGGGATACACCCGCACCTCTACCCCAACCGTGCCGAGTACAGGCAGAAAAATGTACTTACTCAGGGACCAGAACTTGTAGGTGACGCACCAGCTGACAGTGGAGCCCAAGCACTAAACACTGTAGCGCTAGCTCGTCAACCTCATTGTCTTCTCCAAGCCCCCGTGTATTTGTACAATTTTATGTACCCGGGTACAGAAAATGGCCGTGCACCACAGCTCAAAACAAGGAATACCTGCGGCACTAGGTAGGTAGGTAGGTTGGTAGGGCGGTGGTCGGGTGGGCGGATAATAGGTAGGTATGTAGGTTTTGTAGGTATGTAGCCAGGTAGGAAGGTAGGTATGTAGGTAGGGGGGTAGATAGGTGCGTTGGTAGGTGGGTAGGTGGTAGATATGTAGGTAGGTATTAGGTAGGTAGGTAGGTAGGTAGGTAGGTAGGTAGTAGGTAGGTAGGTAGGTAGGTAGGTAGGTAGGTAGGTAGGTAGGTAGTTAGGTAGTTAGGCAGCCAGGCAGGCACGTATATAGGAAGGCTGGCAGGCAGACAGACAGGCAGACAGACAGGCGGGCAGGCTAGAAGGCAGACAGGAAGGCAAGCAGGCAAGCAGGCACGCTGGGAGGTAGGTAGGTAGGTAGAAAGCTAGGTAGGTTAAGTAGGTAGATTTGGTAGAATACGTAGGCAGGTTGGTAGGCAGGTAGGTAGGTAGGTAGGATATCAATTAAGGTTGGGTAGGTTAGGTAGACAGGTAGGTAGGTATGTAAGTAGGTGGTAAGGTACGAGGTAGGTAGGTAGACAGGCAAGCAGGCATGCAGGTAGGAAGGTAGGTTGTTATGAAGGTAGGTAGGTTATGTTCGAAAGTTAGGTAAGTTAGGTAGGTAGGTTGGCAGGTGGGTAGGTAGAATAGGCTTCTAGGTAGATCTGTTGGTATGTGGGTAGGTAAATAGGAAGGAAGGCATGCAGGTAGGTAGATACATAGTTAGGTAGATAGGTAGGTAGGATATTAGGTAGGCAGGTAGGCTGTGACATTGGCAGGTGGGTTGGCAGGAAGGCAGGCAAATACCAGGTAGGCATGCAAGCCGATCAGCAGGCAGGCAGGAAGGCAGGCGGGCAACCACTTGCTCTGCTTCAAGTGCAAAGGTTTCGGGCATGGTACAAACTCTTTGAATGGCCGACTAGCCTTCGCTCATGGCGCCAGAATGACCATAATTCATTAAAAATATGAATCAGAAACTTTGTCCTCTGCGAACTGCCAAGGACGCCATGCAGAATACCGAGAATATCATCCGAGAAGAATACCGAGAATATCACCTTTTCAGAGGCGCGAAAGAGGTTCGCCTTTTTACCCCTACGGAGTTGCGCCGAAGCGGCTCGGCTGGGGTGGAACGAAGCCTGGTTTTGCCAGGGGCTGGGTACCGGGAGTCGTACATCGTACAAGCAGAAGAACGAGCAGCGTCTGGGGGCAACAGTCACTATCCATGCCGATGCCGCTCCTGTCCTTGATTCCTCACGCTCCCTACTTTCACTCCAGGCTGCCTACGAGATGGATACGGAGGGTTCCTTTATTGTTTCCCACCCCCGCTGAACCACCCGTGTCACCTGTGGTGCTTCCACCACCAAATGCGGTAGCGGCTCAAAGGGTACGTGAACTGGTGCAAGTCAAGGGGTCTTCGTCTGCCTGATATCGCCAGGACTTGTAATGATATGCTGGCCGGGATTTTGATGCCTGCAACGCAGCGGAAGAAGGCGCCGCCTACTTCCAAGCGTACACGATCGCCAAACAGCTGCCTCCGACAGTTCAAGCCCCGAAAGGCAAAGAAGATTGATTGGTGAATCTTTATTTGCGAGTCTGAGCCGCAGATGTTAGGGCACCCGCGTGGTGAAGTTCATCCTTGGTCCAGGATGGTCCAGGATACCCTGGCTGCGGCTGGCTTTCTAGGCTCTCGTAACCAGGTCTTGGTGGATCCTCATTTCCGGGCTAGTCAGGCAAAGATGAATACACACACATTCCAGTAGCTCCTAAATGTTTATAATAGGAAGAGAAGGGATAATCCAATAAAACTGCAGGGGGCTCTTGAAATATCTTGACGTTTTCTATGAGCGATTGGAATACAAGTACCCCACGTGAAGTGGTTCCAAGAAAAAATATAAACTCAAAGCCCACAAATTTGTGCTATATAAATGGTATTGAGGAAAGACAGGGATCCTGGCGGTACATCCACATGTGGTGTGGACACCGTTGCCCGAAAATGTTTGACGTGTGATGCTACCCACTACAGACCAACCTTCAAGCTGGTGACGTTCAAACCATAATTTTCAGTAGGCTTATACCATTGCCCTCTGCGAACATTTATCCTGACTCCCACCTCTCGAACAAAGATTGCGAGGGCCCAGTATATCATCTACCAACACCATTATTCTTTTAGGCGAGCTCAATGCACATAATGCAATCTGGGCCTGTAGTGATATAGATGCCCAATGTCACCTTATCTTGTTGCCCTCAAAGCACGCCGTTTGTAATATGGAACAATACACTTTTTCCCACTTGGACTTGGTTTTTGGTTCGGCAGTTGTCTGTCTGTGTCCTAAGCTGTGCCTGGGCACGGAAATATATGGCAGTTACCACCGCAGCACCTCACTGACGTATACAGCTAAAGGCCCAAGCTGTCCATTTGCCCAAAACAGGTTTAATAAAGCACGGTTAAAATGGAATACATTTACAGAGACAACGAAACCACAGTGAACGTCCCAAAGTCAACTACACGGTGAAAAGGCAATCCCACTCTTCACGACGCCCTTCCTCGATGCTGCCGCTAAGTCTATTCCGTACGCGTCAGGGGCCCGGCTCAGAAAACAGAGGCCGTAGTATAATGAGGACCGTAGGCATGCGCGAGAGGCAGAGAACGAGGCGTTGGGTATCCTTAGCCGATACCCCATGTAAATACCCTCCTCTTGTACAAAACGGCAAATGCTTTTGTGAAACGTGTGTGCCGTGAATGAAACTGTAAAGTTGGCGCACCTTTTCAACGTTCATAAACTCATACACCGACCAACCGAAGGCCTAGGCACGCCTGAAAATTTGAAATACATCAGACACACAGCCAGCCCTGGTTAGTACAACAGGAGACACAGTGGACGACTAGGCTAACAACGGCGCACAAGACTTCCAACACGTGTCCAATTCAGCACAATACTATTACACTGTCGTGCACCACAACACATCCCGTGAAAAGACCTGGCATGATAACAAGTCGAACACCTCCTATAAGACACCCTTTTCACTTCATGAGCTTAAGATAGCTCCTGGCACTTGTAAGCTTTCAGCTTTAGGCGCATACAGCATTACAAACACAATGTTACGACAACTACACACAAACGGTTTAAACATTCTGCTCCCCAACAACAAAATATTATTTTGGGGCACATTCCAGAATGCTTAAGGGAGGCCATAGAAGTGATGGTGATAAAGAGGCGAAGGACACAACCTCTCAAGTTATCGAAACATCGCCCTTAACAGCTGCCTGTGCAAGCTCCTCAAGAACATAATAAATAGAAGACGTGTACTTTCTTTGGTGACATGGTCTTCTAAATAGCTGCCAGGCTCCTTCTTGGCGGGCAGATCCACGAATAACCAACTTGTCGGCCTTTATTCATACATCAAGGACGCTTTCATCCATCAACAGTTTTGGCAATTGTTTTTGACCTTGATAAGGCCTATCACCCCGCTTAGCATATGGGATCATCTGTGACCTGATGTCATTCGCTGTTTCTGGCCATGTATGAAACACCCTTATTAGTTACGTGTGGAAAAGAACGTTTCGCATAAGAGTTGGTAGTTCCCTATCCAGGGTTCATGTGGAAGAAAACTGCACGCCGTGAGGAGGAGTTTTAAGCTGCACTGTGTTTCTTGGTAACATGAACTTTGTTGGTAATCATTGTAATCTAGAATTTCTGATTCAATGTATGTACACTTCTAGGTATCTTCTAAATCCTGTAATATATGAGTCTGTGAACGTGAGGTCTAACTTGGTGTAAAAAAACATGCCGGCTAGGTAGATTAGAATGGTTTTAAACTCAACCCAGACTAACACTCCAGCTTTGCCTTTTACAGGATGCGCGGGATTCATCCGGAGTAGAAATTGCTCTTAAGGTTATTTCAATTCCTGTTAAAAGAAGCACATGTTTTAAGACCTAATATTTCATAACGAACTAACAATTGTTTTACAGTTAAAACATCTGAAGCAAAAAAAGAATAGAAACAATGAACATTCCTAATGTTATTTCCCACCAGTCCTATGGTGCAGACACGCAACGTCTTCTGAGTGTTTACAGTGCCCTGGTCAAATTTCGCTTGGATTACGGGGGAGTCATGTATGCATGTGCAAAAAAACGGCATGAATGCTTGACCCAGTGATGTATTTGGGGCTACGCCATGCATGCGGCGCTGTTCGCACTAGCCGTGCCCAAAGTCTGTATTTGAAAAACGATAAATTTGCAATCATAATCAATTCAATATTATTTTTCCAAAAATACACTAGGCGACTTCCTGGTTAAAAGCTGCTTGAACACCTTGACAAATACCAGGAAACTGTTACAAGGCACAGCAGACGAGGTACATATACACAGCTGGAATAATGCACGTTTTTTCTCAAGTTTCACAAAACTATTTCACAAAAAAACAAATTTCGGGAAGAAAGAAAAACTAACAAACTTTTTCATTTGATCACAAGCATTTCAAATTTAGATTCATCCTCACGCAGAAAATTTATATGCACTATACATAACCACAATGCTAAAACTACGAAAGCAAAAACAAACATTATGTACAGCACACTGTACAGGCACACTGTACATAACAATCAGGTCGGACACGGAAGCTATATACAAGACTGGCTTAACACTCCAGATATCTTTTTTTGTTGTTGCAATTGCACCATGTATTTTAGAAGCTGCCTCCTGCTGTATCCAGTATTTTCTTGCTGTTTGTTTGAGTCATGAGAAGATAATGAGCTAATGATTATCACTTTTTATTGGTACGGAATTGTGGTACCACCCATATATCGGTGCAGCGCGTCTTGACAGCCTGTCAGGCAGGTTGAAACGATGCCAGAAAGGAGAGTAATTACGATTTTGGTTGATCAAAACTTGAACATTTCCAACGGGCGAAACTCGTACATTTTATCGGCTCGTAGCAAATTATTCACTTCAAAGGCTTCTCGGGTTGTGTCTGTGCGATTTAGATTTTGTATTCGTCGAACAATTATTTTCTTTAGGTTGACAATCCTCTTCATGATGGTTTTAGTTGCTGGAGCCCAGACCAAACTGCCGTAATTTAAGTAGGAATAAAATAGGGCGTAGTAGATTGAAGCTTTGCTTCCAGCGGAAGGATACTATGACAACGTAATAGTAGTCCTGTAACTGCGGACAACTTTTTGCTAAGAAAGTCGATTTCAGCGTCTCACTTTAAGCTTGAAGAAAAATATACGCCTAGAATTTTGTGGTCAGTGACAATAGAAGCACGCTGGTGTTCATAACTTAGCTTATGAGAAAGTTGTATGTTTTTAGCACGGAAGATGATGGCCTTTGCTTTCGTTGGTATAATGCTGAGCTTATTCATTACGCACCGTAAAGATACCTTGTTAAGAACTTTATTGCATTTTACAATTATGTTATCTTGATTATAACCCTACACACGGAAAGTGGTATCGTCAGCGTAGGTCATAAATTTATCTTTGCCATCAATCTGGGCAATGTCGTTTATGTAAGTAATAAATAAAAGGGTTCCCAACACACTACCGTGAGGAGCTCTCTGCGAGACAGGCAAAAGACATGATTTGTGGTTTTAATGCTGCGGTGGCGTAGAGGTAGAGCATCCGCCTCTCGTGCAGAAGGACCGTGGTTTGAATCCCGGTGCCGAACAATTCCCAACGGATTAAAAAATCCGCGTATTCAATAATTGCAGAATGGGGCTTGGGGTGCAGACTCATCCCGGTGACCATTGCCGGCAACGCGCTCCCTCACAAGAGCAGGATTGGCCACCCTGGTGCAGCAACGGCCACAACCTCCCATGAATACACCAATTAACCCCTCACCTTCAGTTTCATGTGGCCGCGAAGCATCTGACCACGGCGGCAGTCAGACCTGTGACGAAGCGGATTGTGCTAAGAATTTCTGGACCCGGAACGGCTGCCATTCGAATCTGAACACGGCAACGTTTAACACGAGAACCTTATCTAGTGAAGCGAGTCTTGATATGTTCGAAGAATTAAAGGGCAATAAATAGGATGCCATGGAGCTTAGTGAGGTCAGGAGGACAGGTGAAGCTTTTGCGGCGCTGAGAAATGGACACGTCCTTTGTTAGCATGGTCTACTAGACAGAAGAAAACTGAGAGTGGGATTTCTAGTAAATAAAAACATAGCTGGCAAAATAGAAAAATATTATAGCATTAAAGGAAGCGTAGCGAGCTTGTACTTAGGCCTAATAAGGGGATCAAGCTCAATGTGGTACAGGGCTATGCGCCCACATCCAGCGACAACGATCAGGCAGTGGAGCGCCTTTATGAAGATGTTGAATGAGCAAAGGCTAAAGAAAAAAACCCAGTATACTGTAGTTATGGCAGCCTCAAAGCTAAAGTAGGCAAAAATGAGGCTGGAGACAACGCAGTTGGGAACAGTGGTCTGGGCGGTAGAAATAGCAGGGGGACCTACTAGTTGAATTTGAAGAACGGAAGAACGTACGCCTAATAAATACCTTCCTCTGTGAACGGGAGAGCCGGAAGTGGACGTGGAGAAGCCCGAATGGGCTCCATAAAAATGAAATAGACCATATTTTGCGATAACCCTGGCGTCGTGAAGGATGTGAAAGCAGTGAACACCGTATGGTAAGATCTTAAATTAGCCTAGACTTGAGGAAGGACCACAACAAGCCACTACAAAAAAAGCCGAACAATGAGCTACAGTAAGACGTAAAGTAGAAGAATTCAGGATCGCGCTGGAGAACCGATATTCAGCTCTTACAATGGAAGCCCAGCTTACAACACAGGAAGCTGGCGACAACTTTACCCGCATTACCACAGAGTATTCAGTAAAAGTCGGGGGCACGATGGCTAGACAGGATACTGGCAAACTTCAGCAGGAGACGAAAGATATATTTAGAAAATGGCAAACCATGACAATCTCCACCCCAGTTGACAGAATAAAACTAGTGGAGCTTCGAAGTTAATCAATAGGAGTAAGACAGCTCACATACGGAAGTATATTATGGAGAGGATTGAATACGCTGTAAAAGAAGGAGGTAACCTAAAAGCAGTGAAGAGGCGTCTGGCGGGGAAAAATCAGATGCATGGTCTTAAAGTCAAGCAAGGCAAATTCATCACAAATAGGGGTGAAATATTCACAGCAGCCGAGGAGTTTTATAGGGATCTGTACAGTAGCCGGGATATCCAGGATAATGCCGAAAAAAAGTAGTTCAGAGGAGGTAGAAATTCCACCAGTAACGCCAGAAGAAGTAAGGAAGGCTTTGAAAGAAATGAAAGGGGAAAAGTATCTGGTTAGAATCAGATAACAGCTGACCTCTTGAGAGATGTTGAAGAAATTGTACTTGAAAAACTGGCAAACCTGTTTACAGAATGCCTCATTACCGCAAAAAAACGGAAATCTTGGAAGAACGCGAACATCACACTAATCTACAAGAATGGTGACATGAAGAACTTGAAAAAATACAGACCGATTAGCTTACTGTCAGTCCCCGACAAGTTACTTAGCAAGTTAATCACCAGCATAATTTCTGCAACCTTAGATTTCGGTCAACCTAAGAACAAGCAGGGTTCCGTTAAATGTATTCAACAATGAACAATCTTCACACGATTAATCAGGTGATAGAGAAGTGCGCTGAGTATACTGAACCACATTAGAGCAGTGATAGATGATACCATAGATTATGGCCAAAAAAAAAGTTCTTGCGTTTTTGCAGGTGCCCCATTCCACAGGGGCCATTTCCCGTGCAAGCCGGCTGAACTTCTCAAGCGTTGTAGTCCCACACAAGGGCCGAGCGCCAGGACAAGGTACTTAGCAAGTTAATCACCAGCATAATTTCTGCAACCTTAGATTTCGGTCAACCTAAGAACAAGCAGGGTTCCGTTAAATGTATTCAACAATTTACCATCTTCACACGATTAATCAGGTATAGAGAAGTGTGCTGAGTATACTGAACCACTTTAGAGCAGTGATACCATAGAATATGACAAAAAAAAAGTTCTTGCGTTTTTGCAGCCCCCCATTCCACAGGGGCGATTTCCCGTGCAAGCCGGCTGAACTTCTCAAGCGTTGTAGTCCCACACAAGGGCCGAGCGCCAGGCCGGGGACTCGCTTGTACCTATTTAACCGGTGCCAACAAGGAACACGAATTCACACGGTGCGTTCCACAGCCACGATGGACGCTCAACTCGCAACCGCCTGTGGCAGGACATGCCGCCAGACTGTTTCACCCCCGGCAATGGCGCAACGCGGCATGATGGCCGCGGGCCCCGCCAGATGGACAAGGGTCAGGGGCCCCTCGATAGGGTAAAGGCAGCTTTCCAGACGTGGATTCCCCTTTCAAGGGTCCGCACTCGACGAGGGACGCCTGTACCCATTAAAGAAACCGGTGGGTGTCCGGCGGCACCAGGATTCGAACCCAGTACCTTCCGCATACGAGGTGAGTGCTGTACCTCTGAGCCACCGCTGCGGTTAAAAGTTACGACCCCTTCCACTGGGGCATTTCCCGACAAAGTCGGGTAACTTCCGAAGCACTGGAAATTCCTGTTCAGGAGGTGCTTGTACCAATTTCACTGGTTGGTGCCCAGCGGTACCGACGTACGTCAACATTCTTGTAACCAATGATACGATACGGCGTGGTATTACGGTTTCCAGGAACCCTCGAGGTAGGCGCCTGTTCCCAATTTCAAACTGGTGGGTGGCCAGCGGCTGAAGTCGCGGAGCAGCAGCCTCCCACGTATGCCGCAGTGGTAGAGCGGGTCCAAAGCCCTTTATCCCCTGCCAAGGCCGTACAGGGGGCGCTTGTACCCTTTTGACTGGTGGGTGCCCAGCGGTTCCTAACCCCGCGAGAAGGGGTTCGAGGGACCTCCCACATCACCTCCCACGGCTGCTTGTGGTCAAGCTCCAAGCGTTCGTTCCACCATCGAGACAAGCTGCGGTGATGGGACGCTTGTACCCTTTAAAGAATCCGGTGGGTATCCAGCGGCCCAGGATTCGAACCTGGTACCTCCCGATTACGCGACGAGTGTTTCACCAGTTCACCATCGCCGTCGGTTAAACGTTCCTGCATCTTTGCAGCCGCCCCTTTCCATAGGGGCGATTTCCGTGCAAGCCGGGTGAACTTCCCAAGCGTTGTAGTCCCACACAAGGGCCGAGCGCCAGGACGGGGAGTCGCTTGTACCTATTTTACCGGTAGGTGCCCGGCGCCACCAATGAACACGAATTCACATGGTGCCTTCCACAGCCACGATGGACGCTCAACTCGCAACCGCCTGTGGCAGGGAAGCCGCCAGACTCTTTTACCCCCGGCAAATGGCGCAACGCGGCATGATGGCCGGGGGCCCCGCCAGATGGACAAGGGTCAGGGGCCCCTCGATAGGGTAAAGGCAGCTTTCCAGACGTGGATTCCCCTTTCAAGGGTCCGCACTCGACCAGGGACGCCTGCACCCATTAAAGAAACCGGTGGGTGTCCGGCGGTACCAGGATTCGAACCCAGTACCTCCCGCATACGAGGCGAGTGCTGTACCTCTGCGGCCATCGCTGCGGTAAAAGTTCCTGCGTTTTTGCAGCCGCAACTTTCAATAGGTGAGATTTCCCGTGCAAGACGGGTGAACATCCCAAGCGTTGTAGTCCCACACAAGGGCCGAGCGCCATGCCGGGGAGTCGCTTGTACCTATTTTACCGGTAGGTGCCCGGCGCCACCAACGAACACGAATTCACATTGTGCCTTCCACAGCCACGATGGACGCTCAACTCGACACCGCCTGTGGCAGGAAAACACGCTCCCCAGGAAGGCACTTCCCTGATAATGGGGTCCGTGCCGTCCAGGTGCTGAGGACCATCTTGAAGCCGCGCAGGGCCTCAGTCAGGGTCACCGACTGCCTCATGTACAGGTTGCAGCCCTCGCGGTGGAACACCTCGTGCGGCTTGGTCGGCAGCACAATGACCACGTCCCCGGGCTCCATGCCGGGCTGTCGGTCGCCTTCCCCTCGGAAGATGATGCGCTCGTTGTCTCGCATCCCCTTGTCCAGATACTTGACCTCCTTCAGCACCTTGCGACCCTTGCAGCTTTTGCAGGCATCCTTCTCATTGATCACCTCCCAATCACCACTGCATTCAGGGCTAGGAGACTGCATCTGCTGCATCATGTTGGGGCCAATGTGCTTGAATGTCACTTTGGCAACACGACCTCGACAGCTCTGGCAAGTCAGCACAGAGCCAGATCTTCCACCAACCCCGTCACATGTCTTGCAAATGACTGTGTGGTCTACTTGCAGCTTCACTGTCTTGCCATTTTAAAAATCTCCTAGAGACACCTTGAGCGGGTGCCCCGTGTCTTGCCCTCACTGGCGGCGCCTGCGCGCTGACCCATCCATGCCGAACATGCCCCCAAATGGGCTCCCCCCCCCAATATCTGTGAGGAGATGTCCTCACTTGCCGCTGGCCACCCACCAGTTTGAAAGTGGGAACAGGCGCCTACCTTGGGGGTTCTTGGAAACCGTAATACCACGCCGTACCGTATCGTTTGGTTACAAGAAAATGATAGGTACTTCTGTACCGCTGGGCAGCAACCAGTATAAAATTGGTACAAGCATCTCCTGAACAGGGGATGCAGTGGTTGGGAAGTTACCCGACTTTGTCGGGAAATGCGCCAGTGGAAGGGGTCCTAACTTTAACGACGGCGATGGTCGAGTGGTAAAACACTCGTCTCGTAAGCGGAGGTACCAGGTTCGAATCCTGGGCCGCCGGATACCCACCAGTATCTTTAAAGGGTACAAGCGTCCCCGTACCTTAGCTTCTCTCGACGGTGGAACAAGCGCTTGGAGCTTGACCACAAGCAGCCATGGGAGGCCATGTGGTAGGTCCCTGGAACCCCTTCGGGCGGGGTCTGGGATCTCTGGACACCCACCATTTCAAAGGGTACAAGCGCCCCCTGTCTTGGCGGGGGATGAAGGGCTTGGACACGCACTACCACTGCGGCAGACGTGGCAGGTTCCTCTGGAGCCGCTGGTCACCCACCAGATTAAAAATGGGGACAGGCGCCCCCCGTACGGGGGATCCAGTGTACTGTAAACCGTTCCACCACGTCGGTTTGTACCATGGGGTACGAGAATGTGGGAGGTACTTTGGTACCGCTGGGCACCAACCAGAAAAATTGGTACAAGCACCCTCTACCCAGGGGATGTAGTGCTTGGGAAGTTACCCGACTTTGTCGGGAAATGCCCCGGTGGAAGGGGTCGTAACTTTTAAAACCGCAGCTGTGGCTCAGAGGTACAGCACTCGCCTCGTATGCGGAAGGTACTGGGTTCGAATCGTGGTGCCGCCGGGCACCCACCGGTTTCTTTAATGGGTACAGGCGTTCCTGGTCGAGTGCGGACCCTTGAAAGGGGAATCCACGTCTGGAAAGCTGCCTTTACCCTATCGAGGGGCCCCTGACCCTTGTCCATCTGGCGGGGCCCCCGGCCGTCATGCCGCGTTGCGCCATTGCCGGGGCTGAAAGAGTCTGACCGCTTGTCCTGCTACAGGTGGTTGCGAGTTGAGCGTCCATCGTGGCTGTGGAAGGCACCATGTGAATTCGTGTTCCTTGGTGGCGCCGGGCACCTACCGGTAAAATAGGTACAAGCGACTCCCCGGCCTGGCGCTCGGCCCTTGTGTGGGACTACAACGCTTGGGAAGTTCACCCGGCTTGCACGGGAAATCGCCCCTATGGAATGGGGCGGCTGCCAAAATCGCAGGAACTTTTTTTTTTCAACTAGCCTGCACACTTTTGACTCGGTCGAAACCTCAGCAGACCTTCAAGCATTACGGAACCAGGGTGTAGATGAGCATTATGTCAGAATACTAGAGGTTATCTACAATGGGTCCACAGATACTATCATCCTCCATAAGTAGAGGAGTAAAATACCTATAATGAATGACGTCAGACAAGGAGACACAATCCCCCAATCTTATTCACAGTAGGTTTGCAAGAAGTATTCAGAAAAGTTGATTGGGAACAGGTGGGATTAATAGTTAATGGAGAATACCTGGGTAACCTCACATTTGCTGATGACGTGGTCTTGTTAAGTAACTCGGGGGAGGAATATCAAAGCATGCTTATCGCTCGAGACAAACAGAGTAGAACCGTGGGCCTGAAAATAGTATGCAGAAAACTGAGGTAATTATCACTAACCTCCGGACAGCGCAGCACTTTGGGATAGGGGGCGAGGAAGTGGAAGTGGTAAGCGAATATATCTACTTAGGCCAAGTTGTGACCCCTGTCCAACCATGAGGCAGAGATAATTAGAATGATCATAATGTGGTGGAGTGCATAAGGCATACATTCTCAGATAATGAACAGCAGCCTACCATTGTCCCTGAAAAAGAAAGTGTATAACAGCTTCCTCTTACCGGTAGTCACTTACGGAGCAGAAACTTGGAGACTCACTAAGAGGGTTCAACTTAAATTAGGAACGACTCAGCGGGCAGTTGGCGCAAGATGATAGGTGTAACATTATGGGACAAGAAGAGAGCGGAGTGTGTCAGAAACAAACGCGTGTTAAGGACATATTAGTAGAAATTAAGAAAAAATGGACATGGGTTGGGCATGTAATGCCAAGGGAAGATAACCATTGGTCATTAAGGGTAACAGAGTGGATCCCTAGAGAAGGCGAGCGTTGCTTGTTGTGGCAGAAAATTAAATGGGCAGAAGAGATCAAGAAGTTTGCGGGGATAAATTGGTCACAGTTGGCCCAGAACCGGTGTATTGGAGAATAATGGGAGAGGCATTTGCCCTGCAGTTGGCATAGATAGACTAGTGATGATAAGGATGTCTGCATATGCATCAAACCTGATATTAACTTTCTTATGGATTCCACGGCACTCTGGAATAGCTGGCAATATACCGCTGATCGAATCTCTTCTGATGCAACACTCGTAAATGTAGTGCACTTAACAACAGTTCCCTAGATCACCTCAAGACATTCGAGCACATTAGCAAGACATGGCAAAAGGAGTGGAGAGAATAGACGGAAAAGCAATTACACTTAATAATAAACGCGCTCTTACGAAAATAAACACCACGGACAAACGCCACAGATGCACACTATTCGGCATGGCTAGATTACGCTTAGCGCACAGCCATGCAGCCTTCAGTATCTGCTCTCGGAATCTTCTAACCGGAGAGGCAGTGTTCATAGTTCACATACTCATTTACTGCAATGCATGGTACAATACCCGTCAGAAATATTTTCCTGAACTGTAAATACGATTGTCAAACTGCACCCATCACACTTCTTGGCCTACAAACATATTTTTATATTAGGCGTGTTTATCATTTTTTATGAGACGCCAAGATTTTACAGCTTCGATTATATCATGCATAATCATCCTTGCCCTAACACCATCCATTTTCATGAATTTTAGGTCGCTTCGGTTTTGGTTTTGCTAGAAATATTTATATTTTTATACACTTGTTTCAATACATATGGTTCGCGCAGTGCCTGTTGTTCTTTGTTTTTAAGTATATGCGTTTAAATTGTTTGATATGCGTAATAAATAGAAGATTTTCTTTGAATCGAATTCCCAAAAACTTGTGCTCTTTGTTCACAAAAATCCACACGCCGTTAAAAGTGATGTTTGGGTCTGGGTACACCCCATGCTTCCAGGAGAATAAAACACAAGAAGTCTTTCCCGGCTTAATTTTAAAACCATTCTTGTCTGCCCAACCGGGAGGTTGCTTGACACCAAGCTGGACTAGACATTAACAGATTGACATATTACGCAGATTGATCCAGATTGACACTGGCCTCAAGTGGAAGACGTGCTTCTGTTACCTGTAAAACGTGGTCGTTTTCTCTCCAGATTTCGAGGCACACCTGCTTCGCCTAGTACCATTCCTGACTTGCCTTGCGAACGCTGGGCTGCAGCTCAACCTAAAAAAATTCCACTTCGCGTCACGAAAGCTTACCATCCTAGGCTATGCAGTTTCCAAAGAAACCATCAGATCCGACGTGACAAAGCTTCGAGCCCTCGCGGAGTTTCCGAAACCGACCACCCTGAAGGCGCTTCGGAGCTTCATTGGCCTCTGTTCTTATTTTCGGCGGTTTTTTCGCAATACAGCGAACATCATTTCGCCTCTTACCAAGCTCCTTGGCAGAGATACCAGCATTTCTGCTTGGTCACCATCCTGCAATGAGGTGTTTTCGACACTGCGTCGTTTGTTCACATCGCCGCCTATTATATGGCATTTCACCTAGCCTGGCCCAACAGAAGTGGTCAGTGATGCGAGTGGGATTGGCATCGGCGGCGTCCTCGCCCAGCAGAAATCCGGCTGTGAGGAGTGTGTAGTTGCGTACGGGAGTCGGACACTGACAAAAGCACAGCCAAATTACTCCGTCATTGTGAAGGAACGTTTGACCATAACATGGGCGCTGGGGAATTCTGCCCGTATTTGTACGGCCGCCCATTGGACGTTGTGTCCATCACTCGCGCTTTGTTGGCTCGCCTTCCTGGAGGATCCTTTAGGTCGTCTTGGGCATTGAGCTCTTCGCCTTCAATAATATGATATCCGTGTGGTTTACCGTTCCGGCCTTAAGCATTCGAATGCTGACACACTCTACTACTCTTCAATGCCGGCTGCTGTGTCTCCCCTGCCACAGCGGCCTGAAGCTTGTCGTCGCCAGTGTCACCAACATGACTGCCGAGCAGACTAAAGACCCATGGATAGCTTCCATCGTTGGGCGTCCTGTCTGATCTTTGATCTACCGGTGCACCCAGGGCATTGCGGCAACAAGGCTCTCCCTCCCAACTGCGTTAAGAGCTCGTTTATGGTTGGAAATACAACTCGGACGGTCACAAGTGGGTTTTGATTATCCCACGCCATCTGCGCTCCGTGATCTGCGCCGCATTTTATGCCGACCCGAGTTGCGCGCACGCTGGCGTCCCCAAAACGTACGAGCGACTCTGCTACTTTACTGTTTTAGGGGCATGTATAATAACGTGCGGGAGTACGTGTGCTCATGTCCTGATTGCCAACGCGGCCAATCGCCAATTACTCGCTCTACAGCCTTTGATCGCTATACAGCTCTAATCCCTTTGATCGCTTTGGAATCGATCTTTACGGGCCACTCCTTTAACGGCCGCCGGTAACCGATGGATGATTGCCGCGATACGTCCCCTCACAAGGTACGCCGAAGCAGCTTGTTTGCAGCCATTCATGGCTCGTGACGTCACAATTTTTCTTTTGCGTCACTTTATTCTCCTCCGAGGAGCGCCTCGGGAATTTCTGAGCCATCGAGGCTGCGTTTTCGTATCGGACCTTGTGAAAGGTCTACTCGCTGAACGCCATGTGGTTCACTACACGTACTCCTCGTGCCACCCGCAAACCAATAGGCTCATAGAGCGGTTCAACCGCACCCTGGTAGATATGCTTTCAATGTACTTGTCGTCCGGTCGCTCCATTTGGGACCCCATACTTCCGTTTATATCTTATGCATATAACAAGGCTACGCAGACATCGACACGAGTTTCTCTGTTTTTCCTGCTTGATCAACACGAGACCATCTGTACATTGGACACCATCCTGACCTACAACCCTTACGCCACAGTATTTAAACCAGCTTCGCAGCTACTGCAGCACGCCGAAGAGTGTCGCCAACTCACTCGTTCCTTTACAACTGAAGATCAACAGCTCCAGAAGCATCGCCGTCACCTTAACACCACCCCTCCGACATTTCACCCAGGCTCGCATGTCTGGCTTTGGGTGCCCTGCCCGATACCGAGTTTCTCCTAAAAAATTGTAGCTAAATATCACGGCGCTTACAAATTCATCGCGCGAACTTCGCCGGTAAACGAGATAGCAAAACCAGTAACCCGCTCCTGTGATTTTCGCTGCCGAGGGCGTGAAACAGTCCACGTTCAACGAATGAGCCCTAGTATGACACCCTGGTGTCGCCTTCACGCTCAGGTGCCACGTTGGTTCCTTTTCACCGGGGGCGATTGTAGCAAGGCTAATGAGCAGCACTTGTAACGCCACCAGCTTAATGGCGTATGGGCCACATCAAGAAAGAGTGTTATGTGGTCGTGGCCCATTTAGGACGACGGTATGCGCGCACACAGGTAGCAGTGGAAGGCGTAGAGCCGAAGGTCCTCGGCGCGCGAGTTCGGCCATCGTCTGTACGCTTGTACGTGCGGCCGCCTTGCTTGTGTTCCTATAAATGATGTTTGGTCTAATACTGGAAGGTAAACTATATTGTCACGAAGACAAGGACGATGCAGTTGTGTTGAATGAGAAACACGTTTATTGGAGCGAACTTGTGCTCCCCTAACAACTCAAAAGAATACAGAGGCGGCGAAGCAGCGGTCAACAAAGTGACTTGCACAGGCGAGTGTCGTCGAATCGAATGCCCCGGCCTCCGCAGTGCAGGCTTTTTATCTTTTGGCGCGCGTGGTTCTCGAAACGTCGATTCGCATCGAGAACATAGTAGATCCAAGAAGATTATTCTGGGCTGTTCACGTTAGATCGGAATGCTCTCCCTATCACAACAGATAACACATGCGGCACAGAAAGAAAGAATGGAACACGCGCTTCCCTTGGCGCAGAGATAACACAGACAGGCGCAGCCGGGCGGTAAAAGCAAAACACAAATAAACAAACCCAATGTATGGTTCGCGGCATTACCCCCCCCTCTAAGAGTGCATCGACCCGATGCTAACATAAGCGACAGTCCGAACAAATGAAAATAAAAGTTCGTCATCGTCCGTAGAAAGGTTTTAAGCGAACCACGTGGACGACTTCAGGCCGCGTGCGTCGTCGTGATGTGCCGGAGTCACCATCGGGGATCACTTCGTAGGTAGGTTGGCCAACACGTCGTAGAATCTGGTAGGGTCCTAAATACGGTCGCAGGAGCTTCTCACTGAGTCCGCGTCGTCGGATGGGAGTCCAAACCCACACATGATCCCCTGGTTGGTACTCGGCGTCTCGGCGTCGGAGGTTGTAGCGGCCCGCATCCACCAGCTGCTGGTCCATTATACGAACTCGAGCGAGCTGGCGGGCCTCCTCCGCACGTTGAAGATATCCGTGGA
Organism: Haemaphysalis longicornis; assembly: GCF_048455015.1. Taxonomy (NCBI): domain Eukaryota; kingdom Metazoa; phylum Arthropoda; class Arachnida; order Ixodida; family Ixodidae; genus Haemaphysalis; species Haemaphysalis longicornis. The sequence goes on along the minus strand of NW_027526385.1, from coordinate 208,867,947 downwards.
CGTCGGCGTTGAGGTCGTCGTCTTCTACGTGCGGAAGCATGGCGTCGAGCATCGTAGTCGGCCTTCTACCGTAGACAAGCTAGAACGGCGTCAGCTGTGTCGTCTCCTGGATAGCCGTGTTGTACGCAAACGTGACATACGGGAGCACTTCGTCCCAAGTCTTATGTTCAACGTCAAGGTACATTGACAGCATATCTGCGATTGTCTTGTTCAGACGTTCTGTTAGTCCGTTCGTTTGGGGGTGGTACGCCGTCGTTCTTCGGTGATCCGTGTTGCTGTAGCGTAATACTCCTTGCATCAGCTCCGCAGTAAATGCCGTTCCGCGGTCTGTGATTATGACTTCCGGGGCTCCATGTCGCAGCACAACTTGGCTTATAAAGAACTTCGCCACTTCTTGTGCAGTCCCTCTCGGAAGAGCGGCGGTCTCTGCGTAGCGCGTCATGTAGTCTGTCGCTACGACAATTCACTTGTTCTGTGATCGTGACGTAGGGAACGGGCGTAAAAGGTCCATTCCAATCTGTTGAAATGGTCTCGATGGGACGGCGATCGGTTGAACAAGTCCGGCGGGTCTTGTCGGCGGCGTTTTTCGTCGCTGGCAGTCACGGCAGCTCCGGACGTAGTGGGTGACGTCAGAGGTAAGGCCGGGCCAGTAGTACCTCGCCTTGATTTTTCCAATAGTGCGGGCTGTGCCCAGATGTCCGGAAGACGGGTCGTCGTGGCACGCTTCCAAAATTTCGTCACGAAGGTCCGCGGGGATGACGAGAAGGTAATTCGCGCTTGTTCCGGGGCTGAAATTCTTCTTTACAAGGACGGAGTTTCTCAGGCTGAATGCTGGTAAGCTGCGTTTGAAGGTCCTAGGAACGGCAACGTTGCGTCCCTCGAGGTACTCGATTATGACGCGTAAGTCGGGGTCGGCACGCTGCTGGGCGGCTAGGTCGCTCTCCGTCACGATCCCGAAGAACGCGCTGTCTTCATCAGAGTCTTGTGGTGGTGGGTCGACGGGGGCGCGGGACAGGCAGTCGGCGTCGGAGTGTTTCCTGCCGGATTTATAAACGACTGTAACGTCGAACTCCTGCAGGCGCAAGCTCCACCGCCCAAGACGGCCAGAGGGGTCCTTCAAATTGGCGAGCCAACACAGCGCATGGTGGTCTGTTACAACCTTGAATGGCCTTCCATACACGTATGGGCGAAATTTTGAAATCGCCCATAAAATAGCCAGGCACTCTTTCTCAGAGGCAGAATAGTTTTTCTCCTCCTTCGACAGACCACGGCTAGCATAGGCGATTACCCTTTCGCAGCCGCTTTGCTTTTGGACAAGGACGGCACCCAAGCCTATATCACTGGCGTCCGTATGCATTTCCGTTTCGGCATTTCCGTCGAAATGAGCGATCACGGGCGGGCTTTGCAGGCGTTTTTGCAGCTCGCCGAATGCTTTTTCTTGGTCGTTTTCCCAGCTGAAAGGGGTGCTATCTTTCGTCAAGCGCGTGAGTGGCTCTGCAATGCGTGCGAAGTTTGCGACGAAGCGCCGGTAGTATGCGCACAGTCCGAGAAGTCTCCGCACGCCCTTCTTGTCTTTCGGCCTTGGGAAGTTCGCAATGGCTGAAGTTTTCGCCGGGTCAGGTAAGACTCCCGCGGCGTTGACGACGTGGCCCAAGAACTTGAGTTCCCCGTATGCGAAACGGCACTTTTCAGGCTTCAGCGTCAACCCCGACGTACGAATGGCCTCGAGTACAGATTCCAACCTTGCAAGGTGTTCGTCGAAAGTCCGGGCGAATACCACTACGTCGTCGAGGTATACGAGGCAGGTGTGCCACTTAAGGCCAGCTAGCACAGTGTCCATGACTCTTTGAAACGTCGCTGGTGCTGTGCACAGCCCAAACGGCATCACCTTGAACTCGTATAGGCCGTCTGGGGTTATAAATGCAGTCTTCTCTTGGTCTCTCTCGTCCACTTCAATTTGCCAGTAGCCGGTCTTCAGGTCCATCGATGAGAAGTACTTCGCGTGGCAGAGGTGGTCGAAGGCGTCGTCGATTCGGGGGAGGGGGTACACGTCCTTTTTCGTGATTTTGTTCAGTCGCCGGTAGTCAACGCAAAACCTTAATGTGCCGTCTTTTTTCTTTACGAGTACGACGGGCGCAGCCCAGGGGCTTTTCGATGGCTGTATAATGTCATCGCTCAGCATGTCGTCGACTTGAGTCCGGATGGCTTCCCGTTCGTGTGAAGAGACGCGGTAGGGTGACTGTCGGGTAGGTCGGGCTCCATCTTCGGTAATTATTCGGTGCTTCGCTAGAGGGGTCTGACGTAGTTTTGCGCTCGACGAAAAACATTCGCTATAGCGACGCAGCAAAGCCAATAATTTTTTCCGTTGTTCTTGCGGTAGCGCCGGATTCACGTCGAATGGCTGCGGGAGCTTGAATGTTTCTACGGGTGTGCGTTCAAAGTCGGCGACTGCGATCACATCACTTGCTTCTTGCGTTTCTTCGAGGAACGCAATTGCAGCTCCCTTGTTTAAGTGCTGGTACTCCTCGGTGAAATTAGTGACCAAAACGTGAGATTGGCGTTGCTTAAAGTGCGCAATGCCTCTTGCGACGGAGAAACCGCGGTCGAGAAGCAACCTTCGATCACTCTCTGCGATAGCGTCGATGTCAGAAGCAGCATCCTCACAGTAGACGGCGATCATCAAGCTTGCGCGGGGTGGCAGGGTGATGTGATCGTCGGCGATCCTGACAGCAGCACGGTGATCGGGGTTCGGCTGCGGCGTCGTGGAGTGATTGGAGGAAAATGTTATCGACTTGGTCTGCAGATCAATTATGGCGCCGTTGTCCGTCAAAAAGTCCATTCCGAGAATCACGTCGCGGGAGCAGTTAGGCAGAACGACGAACGCCGCAGGGTACGTTGTGCCGTCTATGGTGACGCGCGATGTGCACGTTCCACTTGGCGTCACGAGGTGGCCTCCTGCTGTGCGTATGTGCGGACCGTCCTATCTGGTCATAACTTTCTTCAGTTTAGACGCAAATGGTCATCTCATTACCGAATAGTCAGCTCCCGTGTCTACGAGGGCAACTACGTCAAAGCCGTCGATGGACACCTTGACGTCAGATGCAGTCGTCCTCGAGTTGCGGGTTCGTCGGGGCGTCGTATCTCTGCTTGTACGTGTTGATGGTCGGGCACTGTGCATCGTCGTTGTCGTCGTCTTCTCAACGGACGTATCGGTCAGGTCGGGTACGCGTCGCGCCGTGTCGTCGTTTTCGGGAGTCTCGTCAGGGTTAGGTCGGGTCATCGGGATGAAGGCATGTCGTGAATCACTGTCTTCAGCGCGTCCTTGCGTCGTTGGAGGGTTTGTAGTTTTTCGCCGTAGAGCAACTTCACCTCCAGAAGTTGCCGCCTTTAGTTTCCCCCGCGTGGGCTGGGGGACCTTCCACGGGAGAAGTCAGCGTTGCTACGGCGGTTCGGCGATTGGTAGGGGTAGGGCGACGGCGAACGGTTGAAACGCGCTCTGCCGCGGCTGGTTTCAGATAGATACTCGTCGATCTCACGTGGTCGTTGGCCAGCTAGAGGGCGAGGTGCGTCGACGGAGAAACCACGCAGTCCGAGTCTCTTGTATGGGCAGCGACGGTAAATGTAGTCGGCCTCTCCGCAGTGGTAGCACAGAGGACGGTTATGGGGAGTTAGCCATACGTCCGTTTTCCTCGGCGTCTGGTTTCGGGCTACCGGGGGTCGGGCGGGTGACAGTGGGCGGCGGTACTGCGGGGCCTCTTGACGGCGTCTTGCAGCAGGGCGGGGTCGACGAACAGCCGCGGAGTATGTCATAGCTTGTGGCTCTCGGGGTACCTCGGATGGCGTAGAAGTTCCCAACGCTTGTTGCAATTTTTCTCTAATCACGTCGGTGAGGGAAGCGACTTGGGGCTGCGGCGGCGCTGGGAGAAGTTTCCGCAGCTCCTCTCTCACTATTGCGCGAATAGTCTCGCGTAGGCTGTCGGCCGGAATCCGCGTGCTGCCAAAGTCGTTCGCATTGGCCGCGCCAACAAAGTTGCGGTCATACTGCTTAGCACGCATTTCGAGGGCTTTCTCAATGGTGCTGGCTTCGGTCACGAATTCGGCGACGGTTTTGGGCGGATTTCGGACAAGTCCAGCAAACAGTTCCTCCTTCACTCCGCGCATTAAGAAGCGCAACTTCTTTTCTTCCGTCATTTCGGGGTCCGCGCGGCGAAATAGCTGCTTCATCTCCTCAACGAAGATCACGACACCTTCGTTGGGGTGTTGCGTGCGCGTTTCCAACAAAAGGGTGGCTCTTTCTTTCCGCACGACGGTAGTGAAGGTCTTAGTAAACTCGCTTTTGAACTGAGCCCAGTTTGTCAAGGAGCTCTCGTGGTTCTCGAACCAAATGCGAGCCGAATCTTCTAAGTAAAAGAAAACATGCCGGAACGTTTCTGCGTCGTCCCACCTGTTGAATTTCCGGACGCGCTCCAGTTTCTCCAACCATTCTTCTGGGTCTTCTACGGGGGCTCCTCGGAACGATGGCGGTTCCCGGGGCTGCTGCAGGACGATTGGCGACGTTGTTTCTTGCACCATGGTGTTGGTTGCAGCGTTCCTTTTCTTGGGCCCTTCTGGCATCAAACCGAACTCGGGCGGTAAATCTTGCAGGCGGGGGCTGGCTCTTGTTGGACTGGCTTGGCGGCTTTTTGAGGTTGTAGTGGGCATGAAGGGTGCGTACCCAGCACCTCCACCAGATGTCACGAAGACAAGGACGATGCAGTTGTGTTGAATGAGAAACACGTTTATTGGAGCGAACTTGTGCTCCCCTAACAACTCAAAAGAATACAGAGACGGCGAAGCAGCGGTCAACAAAGTGACTTGCACAGGCGAGTGTCGTCGAATCGAATGCCCCGGCCTCCGCACTGCAGGCTTTTTATCTTTTGGCGCGCGTGGTTCTCGAAACGTCGATTCGCATCGAGAACATAGTAGATCCAAGAAGATTATTCTGGGCTGTTCACGTTAGATCGGAATGCTCTCCCTATCACAACAGATAACACAAGCTGCACAGAAAGAAAGAATGGAACACGCGCTTCCCTTGGCGCAGAGATAACACAGATAGGCGCAGCCGGGCGGTAAAAGCAAAACACAAATAAACAAACCCAATGTATGGTTCGCGGCAATATACCTTCCACATGATTTAAAGAATATCTGGACGTCATCTACATACATGGAATAACAGGTTGTAGTTTGCAATGCGTTTTCTTGTGAGTTCATCTTAGCTACAAAAAGAGTGTAGCTCAACACTCCACCTTGAGGCACGTTATTTTCTTGAACATGAACATTTGACAGTGCAGAACAAACCCTGACACGAAAGGTTCTCTCTGACAACTAACCGACAAGTTACGCGAAACACCGAATTCTTTGAGGTCAGTGAGGATACCGTAACACCAAGCGGTGTTACAGGCCTTTTTGAGGTTAAAAAACACTTTCAAAAAGAATTGTTTGTAAACGAATGTCCTTGGGTTATGACTCTAGCATTGCAAGCTAATCGTTTGTGGATCTCCCAGCCATGAAGCCTCCCTGGCACCCCTCGAGAGGACCGTTGTACTCCAAAAAGTACGCGAGCCTCCAGTTTAAAATCTTCTCGAGGAGCTTGCATAGGCAGTTCGTCAGGGGTATGGGACGGTAACATGAGGAGAACGACGGGCCCTTGAACTTCTTCCAGAAAGTTGCTACTGTGGCCTCCCCTCAATACCCTGGATTGTGCTCCAAAAGCAACATTTTCTTGTATAGATATAGGAGAGTTTCAAGTGTGTCTGGGTGTAAGTGTTGTATCATTGAATATATGACGTTATCTGTGCCTGGAGCTGACGGTTTACACATGCTTAGAGCACCCCTAAGCGTATGAAGCTAAAATTCGGAGTTATAGGAAGTCGTTGATCTGTTACTGTCCTGTGAAGGCTTCTTTTCGGCCGAGAGTTTGTGTTTCATGAAAGTGTTTGTGTAGTGTGCTGAACTGGACACGTGTTGGAAGTGTTATGCAAGTGTGTTTCCCTGGTCTTCCAGTGTGTCCACTGTTGTACTAATCAGGGCAGGTTGTGTGTTTGTTGTCCTTTCAGTGGGCGTATTCTTGCCTATACTTTTTGTGTGTCTTTGTAGCAGTTTATTGGTATTTTGAATGCAAGCCAACTATCTCGTTTTTTCTCACGGCGCATACATTTTTTCCTAACGAATTTACCCTTTTGAACAATAAAATGTTACCCGAGGTGGGTACCGTCTAAGGATACGCGACGCCTTGTTCTGGGACTCTCGATACCGGCTACAGTCTTCATTACACCACGCCCTCCTTTAGTTTTGCGGGGCACGAGACGCGTGGGGATTGGACTTTTCGGCGGTGTCGAGAATGTGCGCCGTAAGTAGTTGGGAAGCTTCTTTAATGTGGAGGTGTTTTATGGTTGTGTAATGTAGTTTGGATGTCTCTGTAAATGTAATCCAGTTAACTCGTGCTTCATTATTTTGTTCTTGGAAGATGGACTGCATTTGGCCCTTACCTATGCATATTAGTGAGCGGTGGAAGTGGTCAATGCCACTTGTATTAGTGACCACACCCCACTAGAGAAGAGGAAAGAGAACTGCGGAACTAATAGCCAGGTTAAGAATTGAGAGTTTGTTGTGTAACATGTTATGGTACGTAGGCTGTTTTTTGTTGAAGAGGCATGCTACCGAGGATGTTAAAAACTTCTCCATCAGGCGACCTCTGGCATCCGTGTGAGAAGAGCCCCCAAAAGAATTGTGTTCATTGAGTACGGCGGCGAGGATGCTTGGTTTGGAAAGCTGATCATCCAGCGACTTGAAGGCGGAGTTTCAAAGTGACAAATTTGGAGGAATGTATATAGAGCATATTATTATCAACCTAATAAATATGATTGTGCAGATTGCTAGAGCCCCAACGAAAGTGTTCAAAGTGACACGATGGCCGCTAAAGATTTCCTGGCGATTATTGCCACACCACCCAAACAGTGTGTGCAGTCATCCCTGTCCTTCCTCAATACCATTAAACTATCGAAAAAAAAAGTGTGTTTATATTTCAAATGTGTTTTCTGAACACACAATGCACTTGGCTGATTGGCATGCAGTATTTTCTATATTGTTAGGAATTTTTGAGGTCTCTGCAGTTTCACTGAAATATGTTTTTGGTTTCCATTAGGAATAGTTCGGAGCTACTGGAGTATGTTTTTTATGTATCGCCTTTCGAGGCTTGCCTCTCGTAGGGGGAGTTTTAGTCATCTCTAGAGGTTTGTGCGCAGGGACCCGTTTCTTCGGCTGCGACAAAGTCAGGAACGGTTCCACGCCCATCTCATTCTCCGATGTCCTAGGTGTTCCCAATGGACCTGGCCCCCAATACTTGTCACCCAATTCGGGTACCTTCGTTTTTGAGCCGCTACCGCCGAAGGTGTCGTTAGCTCCACAGGTGGCACAGGCTGTGCGGTAGACGTAGGAGCCGAGCCGTTAGCCGCGGTGTCCATCGCCTGATCAGCCTCCTGTGGAAGCATGGAGGATGACAAAGGAGGGACCGAAGGTGCATCGGTCCCGACGATGACTGCTGCCACCACAATCGCTATTGACTCAGCAAGCACTGTGGTGACGAGTTGGGCTGCCTGAGTATGCGAGGGGGGTGTCACGTTTGACTCGCGGTACAGGGTTCCCACCGAAACGAGGCGACGCTCCGCCCTCTGGCGAGCCGCGTGGCTTTCCCCCCTGGGGGAAAGAGGCGAACCTTCTTCGCCCATGTGGGAAGGTTATGTTCACGATGAATTTCAAGCCAATGATCTGTTTCTCCTTATTAAACATTTCCCAGCCCTTGGATTAGGCAGCGTGCGGTACCTGCAGTTCATAGAGGTGAAGTTCCCAGATTCACAAAAATCAGTTGGGTGATCTTGTGCTGCACATTTTGCGCGCTTCAGTTTACCACGACTACAGGTTCTGGCGTTCCCAAACCGCTGACACTTGAAGACGTGGCGTTGGTTCCGCCAGTAGTGTCGGACCGTACATCTCATGAAGCCTGTATTGACCGACTCAGGAACTTTTGAGTGGTGAAACATCACAATTATGTGTTTGGTTGGAATTATTGGATCGTTTCCGCGTATTAATATTTGAACCAATGTCGTCACCCCTTGATCACGAAGGCTCTCAAGCAGATCGGATCCGGTTTGACTTCTAAATTCCCGATCAAAGATCACGCTTTAACAGCTATTAATGCTGCGGTGAGGCGAGATCTTGATGCGTACATCGACCATGGCGCTCGTGCGAGAAATTTAGTAGACTGCTGTTTGGGGTCCTGAATTAGGATTTCTTTTGTTTTCAGTTTCTCAGCAATGTGCGACTTGCTGACAAGGCTTTCAACAGACATGGAGATTAGAAACACGGACTGAGAAGTTATTGGTCTTGTATTATCGAAAGATTCTATGATCAAAATGCGCGAGAAATCATAGGGCTCTGGGAGCGAGATTGATTGCAAAGCAGGAAAAGAAACTTTGGTGTGGCCCCTTTTGAAGCACGGATCACGTTGGGGGTATGTAAAAATACCATATGTGATAGTGTAAACGCAAGGAAGAGGGTACGTTTTCCACTCGGGTTACACTGATACCGAGTGTGGTCCCAGCGCTCCCTGTTTGGTAAACAGACAAGCAGCACATCCACCGGAGCTTGACTTAAGCTCCGACGACCATCGTTTCTCGTTTTTTATCTTTCACCTTTAAACACATCACCACTGATGGTCACAGCTTATGTTTTGGGGGGCTCAGGATCCACTGTGTCGCCAATACCGTCACTGAAATTGCTCAAGCTGTCCCAGGCAGGGTAGATAGGCAGGTAGTTAGGTTGGTAGGTAGGTAAGTAGGTAGACTGGCATGCAGGCAGGCAGGTGGGTAGGTAGGTAGGTACCTAGGTAGGGAGGTAGGTAGGTATGTAGGTAGGTGGGTTGGTAGGTAGTTAGGTGGTAGATAGGTAGGTAGGTAGGTAGGTAGGTGGGTAGGTAGGTAGGTAGGTAGGTAGGTACTTAAATTGTGCGAGTGGTTCAGTAATATGAGGGTAGGCGGTAGTTGGGTCTAGGTGGGTCAGAGGGATGGAAAGTAGGAAACTAGCAGGGTAGGTCTCAATAGAACTGAAAAACTTTGGAAGCCTGTTGCCTCTTGTGTTATATTAAACCTTTGGGTGAATGCTGCATATCCGGTAATATTCTGGCACTTTATTATTTTTTCTCTCTCGGTGTGTTTGTATATTTGAATCTTCCAGTAGCGTTTCACTTACTTTAACATCATGCTGTCTAAGGATGTACTTTCTTTGAGACGGCTCCTCTCGGCTTTAGAGCTTTCCAATGACCAATAAACTTCATTTTATTATTTTGCCAAAGGGCATCTATTGATTTCTCGTTTGACTTGTGTCTATCTGCCTGAGTCGTATTGTAGGAGAATTTCTTCGTTCTTGCCGGATGCGGACAGTAGGAACTGTTTTTTAAAGATATCTACTTCACAACATAAACTGTCCGCAATAGTTTTCTGAGACACTTTTTAGGTAATAAAACCTCATTTGTGTTATGAAAGATGGCGAAAGTGTAGTAAATGCCTTTTAAAAATTTTTTTCTAATGTTGACGAAAAACAAAAATTCCTCTTATTACCCAAAGCAGGCTTTTCTGTATCTGTTGTCGATGCTATCCTTATCATTTTGTCTCCTGTGTTTACAACTATTTCGGTTTTAAGGCAGCGAATTTTTAACAATTGCGTGACAATTTACGTTAGCTAGTTTACAACAACTGAACAGACAGCCACGTGGTTGTTGTTCCTGCGACATCTGTTTTCAATCTTCTTGTGTAGAATTAAAAAAAAAATTCAGCTTTTTATCTTCCTCCAAGCTTCCGCAAGGCAGACTTGGAGGTTTGTAACCACAATGAAAATGGCAATAGACTTCAATCAAGGTGTCAGAAACGGCATTCCTAGTGCACAATTTTTGTTTAGCTGTGAGTGCTGCCCTTCGTATTTTATGTGCGGAGTACCATAGGACCGCACAATGTACGGCCGAGTCTGTGCGCAAAACATCCACAATCGCATCTTTCGGTCCACATCGTGCATTTAGCTGTGCAGCACAGTCATTTAGGAGCAGCGCGTACGCTATGTTATCACTTAAAAAGATATAGCTTACCATGTACTGAAAACAACCAATAGTATTTTGCAAAATAAATACGCCATATTTTAGCAGTCTTCAGTCTGCAGTTTTAAAATGCAAGTACTAAGTTTTGACCTACACAGAGTTTGAGCGAAAATTCTTCCAACTCAGGTAATTACCACAACTCTACTGCGCATCAAATGTGTCATTTTAAACTCTAGCTTAGAATAGCCCATCAGATGCGCCGTTGACACGCCATTTTAGATTATATAACTGCACTTGTAGGCTTCGGGTGACCAAAATTGCTAAAACTCTTATGTCCTAAGTGTTGCTTGGGCACAAAAAACACCCCTAATCTCAACAAATTCCTCAAGCTTGAGCGATTAAAACTAAATTTGTGCAACAAAGACCTTGTTAAAATGCTTCGTTTGAGAAGTGGCTACAACTTTTAAATTCATAACCCTATTCAGATATGTGGCACTGTAAGTGAAGTTCGCCGGCATAAAATAAGACGTAAAATGAGAAAGCATGATTTGAAAATTTGGTGAGCAATTGAATCATGTAAAAACGTCATATTCCTGCGTCAATTATCAATATAAACACTGACGAGAACACGTGAACACAAAAAATGGACCGACAAGGTCCACTTTTTCCACAGACTGAAGTTTAGACTAATTGAACACATGTGCAGAGAGTGCATTTGGGGGAAACCGTCCACAAAAAAAGAGAAAAGGCGATTTCGCGAAACAGGCATTTATTGGTACATGTGGGATGCACATGTGGGAGATTGCTCTAATGAGGAAGCCCCAATGTCCGCCGGAATCGCTCTTCCAAAGCTACAATTTCGGGACTCAGTGTGCCGCTAATCTAAACACGTGCCGCTAATCTAGATGATTGCATATGCTTCAAAAATGTCTCTCCACCGCGCTACCTTGTAACGAAGACGGTTATAGCAGGCCTCAAAGCATAATCTGAGTGGTCACGTTATAAGGGCAAAGGTCAAATGTTTACCTCTAAAAGTGTGCCGACTGTCGATAGTTAGGCCACTATGTAAGCGCATTACGCATTACAGAAATATTTCATTCAGCAAGAACAATCTGGCCTTCCACAAAGAGCATCAAATTTTGTTTCGGTGGCCCGACTGCGAGGGCATCACAGGAGATTAACTAGTGCGGAAAACTTTACGCCGCAGACAGCACAATCGATATGTATAGCCGGTCCCTTTGAGCCTGCTACTCTTGAATTTTAACCATGTGATAATGTGCTGGCAGCTTGTTCCATTCTTTGATGGCACGTGGTAGGAATGACATATTGAATGAGTTAGATGAACCATGCAATCGTTGTATGCTCATGGAATTGAACAGACGGCGTGAGTAACGGGACGGTGTGAGCAAGAGGGAAGTACGGAGATGGTGAAAGTGATACTACAGTTTGTGGAACAGGCATATCTGTCCGATTTCACGTCTAATTGACAAAGAGGGAAGAGAGGGGGATGATTTTATGTCGGTGACGCTGAGATGCAGGACATATTTAGAAGTGATGAAGCGGGCTGCGAGGTTCTGAACTTATTCGATGGCGTCTATTAGGTACGACTGATGAGGGTTCCAAATAGCAGATGCGTAATCTAGCTTTGTTCGGATGAAGGTCTGGTATGCCATTTTGCGTATGGTTGGGGGCGATAGTGAAAGGTTTCTTCTAATGTAACCAAGCGCTTGGGATGTTTCGGCAACAAGGTTTAGTATGTGTTCGGACCAGGTTAGGTTTGTTGTTAACAGAATTCCCAGGTATCGGTCTGATTCTATTAGTGAAAGGCGAGTTGACATTAGAGTGTATGTGTAATTAAGTTCAAAAGGACTACGAGCTTCGTGCAAGAATTTGCATTTCGATAAGTTGAGTCATTAGCCACATAGCACCGATTTTCTATCTTTTGTAAATCTTTTTGTAGTAGCATTTGGTCTTCGTTGTTACAAATTCGGCGATAAATAACGCAATCACCGGCGAAGAGGCGGATAGTTGATGAAATGGCAGATCAAATGTCATTGATATAAATAAAAAATAGTAGGGGACCGAGAAGTGAGCCCTGTGGGGCGCCAGACAAATCTTGAGCAGGGGATGAAGGTTGGCCAGCAACGACAGTGAATTGGCTGCGGTTAGTTAGAAAAGCTCTAATCCAGGAAAGAGTTAGTGGATTAAGACAAAGGCACGAAAGTTTGTATAGTAGGCTTTGGTGAGGGACGCGGTCAAAAGCTTTCGAAAAATCTAAAAAGCCGACATCAGTTTGGAAACAGGAGTCTAAGATCAGACGAAGGTCAGTAGTAAATTCGAAGAGCTCGGTTTCACATGACAACCAGGGCCGGAAGCCATGTTGTTTTTGGTAGAAGATGTGGTTGATTTCCCGGTGGCACGAGATGTGAGAGTATATATTATGTTACAGTAATTTACAAGCTATACAAGTTAGTGAGATGGGACGGTAATTAGAGGGATCGGAGCGATTGCCTGCCTTAAATATCGGTGTTACTTTACTTATATTCCAATCAGACGGAGGGATGCCAGTAGAAAGGAATGGGTTAAAGATAATAAGCAATATGCAACTCGAGGTAGCGATTGTGCTTTTGAGTACCTTCGCATTGATGTTATCAGGACCTGGTGCACTGGAAAGCTTAAGGTTGTTGATGAGTTTGGCAATACCGTCCACCGAGATTGTGATAGGAGGCATTTGGGTGAATTCAGTTGTAGAAAGGGTAGAGACATACGATTGGGGCTCATGAGTGAATACAGAAGAAAAATACGAGTTCATGGTATTCGAACGCTCTTCCAGAGGTACAGGTGAACTGTCGGCAGCCATCAAAGAAATGTTGTGGGTATGATTAGGTCAAGCTTTTAATAAATTCCAAAATGTTTTATGGTTAGATCGAAGTATGTTTAGAAGATCGGTGTGAAAAAATTGCTTTTTGGAGCGTTTTAGTGAACTGGTATACTGGCGCAGGCAAGCAAAGTAATCTTTCTATCGTTTGGTAGATTTCGACTTTTTAGCACCGCGGAAAAGGCGTTTTTTCTTCTGTGATAGTTGTCGTAAATGATTAGTGTACCTTGGCTTGCCTGCGTCACCACGAATACAGATGAGGGGCACGTGTTTATCAGTTAGGGCGGTAGTTTTTTGTTTGAACAAAAGCCAATTTTCATTAACAAATCTGCTGGGAGCACCCCGGGCAAAAATACGGTAAAAGTTTTCGAGTTCAGTATTAATGACATTGAAGTTTGCTTTGCTGTAATCACAGATGTATTTCCTGGATGGCTGCCGGAGGGGAACGGGGATGGACAGGGTAAATAAAATATTACGGTTGTCACAAATTCCATCAATACAGGAGAATGATTGGGCAAGCTCAGGTTTTTAAACAAGGACTAAGTTTAGAATGTTAGCGCCTCTGGTCGGAGTGGAAACTGATTGCGTAAGGTTTAGGTTAAGCGTGAGGTTAAAGAATTCATTCGCCTGCCTTGAGGTTGCTGTAAGAAAATTCCAGTCTATATCAGGGAAGTTAAATCACCGCATATTATAAAGTTAGCGTGCGGAAAAGGAGTCTGAAGGTCTTGGAGGACGGAGTAGAGGTCGTCGATGAAGAAACTGTCGCAGTCAGGCGCACGGTAGCAAGCAACTAGAATGTTCGTTGAAGTAGGAAGGGTGATATTCACGCATAGAATTTCGTGACTCGTGTTAATGGGAACAGGAAACGAGGTTACGCAAGATTTTATTAGTACTAAGACGCCGCCTCCCCTCCGTCCTACCCTGTCCGCCCGGTATATGGCGAAATTAGATTGATTGTGAAGCAGTTCATCGTTGGAGATGTCGCTGCTGAGCCAAGACTCTGTTAGTACGGTGACGTCGGTGTTGCTATCGTCAATGAAGGCTTGCACAGTTTTCTATTTAGGAAGATAGCTCCGGAAGTTCGCTAGTGCGACGTTCAAGGTGTGACAAGCTGGTGATGTACGAGAATTTGGCAATGACGATAGAGGATGAGGAGAGGAACATGGAGGGAGGGAAGCCTGCGATAACCGCTATGCCTTTAACTCGTTTATGGTATCACTTTCCGCATCGTAAACAAACTGTTTCTTGTTCACGTGTAGCCTGTCAAAGTGCATTTTGAATAGATTTTTTGTGGGCTCGGCGTAGAGATACAGCTTGTTTCGAGCAAGTCTGACTCGTGCTGAGTAATCTTCAAGTACTGTGAACTCTGTATCATTAAGCTTGGGCGTTGCAGACAAAATGTTTGATTTTTCTTTGAAGCGGGCAAGTTGTACAATTATAGGCCGGTTTTTATTTTCTTGAAAGCGGCCTAACCTATGCGCACGCTCGATGTCTGAGCTATTTATGGCTATTTCAAGCTTGCTTGAGCAAAGTTCAACTACCTGGTTTTCTGAATATTCCCAGCCTTCTTTCTTTGAATCGGCTTTTCCGAAGAATAGCAGGTTTGTGCGCCGCAAGCGGTTCTCAGAATCATCGCATTTGTCACTCAGCACTTTGAGGTCGGAAGACAGCTTGGAAATAATTGTGGCAGAACTGGAGGGCAGTATTTCGCTTGAGGGTGGGTTGCTGGAGTCGTTAGGCTTTTCGAGCGCATTGATTAGAGATGATAAGAGGGTGACTTTTTCTTTCAGAGCAGATTGAGCAGTGCGTATTTGTTTAATATCTTCCAACTTAGACTTGTGGTTTTCTTCTAAGTGGGAAATGAGCGTTTCAAGGGATTTAAGTGTGACAGTTTGGCCGGGGCCTAGTTCAATATCGCCTCAGAGGAGAAGCAGAAGACAGGTGACGAAAGCATTGGCGTAACAACACAGCACTGATTGGCACAGTAATATACACCATCCATCAAACATGTCAGGGGGGCACGACAACGCTAACAGAAATCGGTCGTTTGAATAGAAACACGTTGATACCGGTAGGTAACGAACCTGCAGTGGGAACGAAAGGTGACTGACCACGTTCATTGCGGTATCCTGCCCCAACTGACACCCGAGGGCAGGTGCATTATATAGTCGATGCGGATCCCTGGTGGCGATAGTGGCTCTTCATTGCCAGATAGCGTCGTGCGTCCGAGTCAGAACTGGCCGATAACAGTTGCCGTCGTTGTCGATGGGCGGGGGAGACAGTTACCACCTGTAACAGGGAAAAGAAAGTATTTCGGGCCTAATAAGCTTTAGTGCCTCCCCTAAAGCAGCGCTAGTATTAAACCAAGAGTGTAAAACATGATTATATTAGTCCTTTTTGGTAAAATGACATGTCATTACCCCGCTTCAAAGGGTAAACCAATAGGAATCATCATCATCATCATCAGGTTTGAACGGGCTTGAACGGGCCGGAACCGGGCACCAGAAAAGGGCTGATGTCGCTGTGGGGCAACAAAAGGAGCCGATACGCGGCCAGTTTTGGTACGTGTTTCAATAAAGTGTTGCAGAAGCTGTGCAAGTGCAAAATACACACCCGGTGCTTGTTTCAACAAGCATTTATTCTTTTGGCTCACGCTTATTTCAGGTAATATATTAGGTTTTGGCTATGTTTCATTCCTGTTACTTTCGTTTTTGGCAAAAAGACCTCTGTCATGTCAAGATTGCTTTTTTTAAGTTTTAGGAAGACGACTTTTGTGACAGTCGGAGGAAAACCTTACTGGTTCAGCTGTAGCAGTCGTAATAGATGCACAACAAATAAATGCTACATGCGAGTTGGTTTGCCTCACCGAATGAGACTTTATGCAAATTTTCTCACGCGATAAGACAGAAGGCTCGCGAAAACTCTGGAAGACAGAATCAAGAAGACAAAGTAATGGGGACTAACAACTAAGAATAATATAGCTTTACAACTGTAGGAATTAGGAAGTTTAATACGTAGAAGGTCGAATACGCTGTAAAGAACGCCGGTGCCCTGGAAACACTCAAAAGGCGTCTTCGCCTGGGCAAAAATCAGAGGGATGCACCTAAAGACATGCAAGGCAGTGTAATCACTAATATGGAATAAATAGTCACAGTAGCCGAATAGTTTTGTAGGTATCTGTACTGTAGCTGGGGCATCCAGGATAATGCCGAACGAGGAAACAGCTCAGAGGTGGTAGACAACCCACCAGTAACGACCGAAGAAGTAGGGAAGGCTTTGAGAGAAATGAAAGGTGGCAAAGCACCTGTTGAGGACCAGATGACAGCAGACCTCTTCAAGGATGGCGTAGAAATGGTACTTGAAAAACTGGCAAATATGTATACGCAATGCCTCATGACCGCAAATGTACCGGATTCTTGGAAGAACGCGAATATCGTCCTAATCACTAAGAAAGGTGCCATGAAGGACTTGAAAGATTAGAGGCCGATCAGTTTACTGTCAATCGTATTCAAGGTACATACCAAGGTAATCGCTAAAAGAATTTCTGCAACCTTATATTTCAGTCAACGAAAAAAACAAACAGGGTTACGGAAAGGTTCAACAATGGACCATATTGCCGCGAACCATGTATGGGTTTGTTTATCAATTGTTTGTGTTTACTGCCGGGCGGCTGTGTTTTCTGCGTTCCAAGCAAAGCGCGTCTTCCATTCTTAATTTTTTATGCGGCACGGGCTTTCACAGTCAGATAAGCAGACTGTTTCTCCCTAACGTCGCTAGCCCAGAATAATCTTCTGTGATCTACAATGTTCTGGTTGTGAATTGACGGTTCTAGAAACACTCGCGCCGAAAGATATAAGCCTGCAGAGCCGATGCCGCGGCATTCGATTCTACACCACTCGCCTGCGGAGGTCACTTTGTTGACCACTCCTTCGCTGCCTCTGTATTCTTTTGAGTTGTTAGGGGAGCACAAGTTCGCTCCAATAAACTTGTTTCTCCTTCTAGACAACTGCGTCGTCCTTGGCTTCATGACAAAATTCACACGATCAATCAGGTGATACTGAAGTGTGCTGAGTATACTGAACCACTATAGGGCCATCATAGATTATGAGAAAGCATCTGACTCGTTCCAAACCTCAGCAGTCATTGAGGCATTACGCAACCAGGGTGTAGATAAGCATTATCTAAAAATACTAGAGGATATCCAGAATGGGTCCACAGCTACCATCATCCTCCATAAGGAGAGTGGTAAAATACCTATAAGGAAGGGAATCAGACAAGGAGACATAATCACTACAATGTTATTCAAAGCATGTTTACTAGAAGTACTTAAAACATTGGATTGGGAACAGGTGGGAGTAAGGGTTAATGGAGAATACCTCAGTAACCTCAGATTTGCTGATGATGTTGCCTTGCTAAGCAACTGTGGTGACGAATTGCAAAGGATGCTTTCCGAAATGTACAAACAGAGTAGAACCGTCGCGCCTTAAAATTCTATGCAGACATCCAAAGTATAGGTCAATACCCTCGGTGCAGCACAGCGGTTTGAGATAGGTGGCGATGCAGTGGAAGTGGTAAGCGAATATATCTTCTTAGACCAAGTTGTTGCACCGAATGCCAACCATGAGGCAGAGATTATAAGGATAAGAATGGGCTGATGTGCATGCGGCAGACATTCTCAGATAATGAATGGCAGCCTTCCATCCTCATTGAAGTAGAAACTGTAAGACCGCTGCATCTTACCGGTACTCACCTACGGGGTAGAAACTTGGGGGATCACGAAGAGGGTCAAAAGAAATTGAGAACGACTTAGCGGACAATGCAACGGAAGATGATAGGTGTAAGATTAGAGAACAAAAGGACAGCGGAGTAGGTAAGGGAGAACACGCAGTTAAGGACACAGTAGAAATTACGAAGAAGAAATGGACGTGGGCAGCGCATGTAAGGCGAAGGATAGATAACCATTCGTCATTAGGAGTAATAGAGTGGATCCCTAGAGAAGGCAAGCGTATCTGGGTTGGCAGAAAATGAGATGGCGGATGAGTTCAAGAAGTTTGCAGGGATAATTGGTTGCAGTTTGTACAGGACCTGGGTAGTGGGAGAATAATACAAGAGGCCTTTGCCCTGCAGTGGGTGTAGATAGGCTGGTGGTGGTGACAGCAGTAGATTGCAAAGTACAAAAAACGGTTCATCGACTGTGGAAATGTTTACAGTTTCAATTGAATTAAAACAACCACAAAGAACCTCCCAAGTTGCACAACTAAGCCTGGTATCAAAGTTTCAAACCTACAGAGTTTTTGTAGGCTTCCAAAAAATGAACGTCATACTCGAGAGAAAAATTAACACTGCGGTTACGCAGTTTTAATTCCTTCTTTAAATTTCCACTCTTCGTTACCACCACCTTCGTGTTGTCTCTATACAGGCGAGCAAATGCCCAAGGCCCAATGGAAGAAGCAAAGCACGATTTGATTCATACGGATGTAGGGTACTTCCTGAGCACGAAACAACGCATGCGTGCTCCAGTTTGCTGTAGATGAGGCTGCGCACAATTTCTCCTACAAGCGAGCGTACAAAACATAAAACATTGAATGTAAAAATGTACTAACACTCTTCCCTTTGCCTCGACGTTTCCTCGGAACATTGTTTGCGCGAAAATATATTTCGCGCTACCACCCCGCATTCACGCGCAAAGAGTTAACATATAAATGCGGTTGCTCCAAAACAAGTGCCGTAATTTTGGCCTAACCATTACTACGTACTGTTACACTAAACATCGAGCCGATTTTGCACGATACTGAGTTTAACACCGATCCACATATCACACTTTGTATAAAGGTCTCCGGTCAAAACAATACTTTCACTTCAATATTACTTCCTGCAGATTCTGCTCCTTCAGGAAAAGCGACAGGTGTGTTATCATAAAGCAGTGGACCCATCGCGTCGGCCGTAATTTTTGCTAAAACACGACACTGTCAATTATGGCAAAGTAACACGCAGGATCTCAAACTTTTCATTTTAATGCCGGTACGGTCAGCGCTGTTTCTGGAATTTGGTTTATTCTATGGAAATACATGACGTCGCCGTTGTAGGCAGAATAAAAACGCCGCCTTGTAATTAAAACCGCTATTCGTGTAAATTTGTTCTCAGAGAATATTTCGATAATATTGGATCTTTACGGAAGAATTGTATATTCACCCGCAACCACACTTACCATGATTTTGGTGCTGAAGCAATGCAAAAATGGAACTGGGGACGGAGATATCTACTGTCCCATATTTATTCAATCTAGGAGCGTTCGGTTCGCTAGTTTTGTTTTACTTGGTTTGTTCTCGGCAAACATATGGGCGCAATGTGTATATCCACAAATGTTTCTCATTCGCATGCAACAATCTGAAAACATCAGACCCATTGCGTGAACAGCATCTTTTACTAGAGCAGGACACCGTATAGAAGAACGAAGTAAAAAGCACTATCTGCCTTTTCTTACCATTCGTTTCACTTCGGTTTTATGCTAAGACAATAACCTCGCTGGCAATAAGTATGGCCGAAAAAACTGCGACAGCGGCGTACAATAATAAAGCCATGCGCCATTTATTCAGCAGGTTTTGAACTGTTTTTCGAAGCGATGTGTAATCAATATTCATTATCGGAGAGACCCAGTTAGTGCACTTCTTGTGCTGCGGTTTGTTTTAGAAAATTACTTTTAGCGCCAATCAATTTGTCGGCAAAAATTACATGCTTACCAACAGCGACCCTAACAATCTCAAAGTGGCTCCCCAAACGTGGGCACAGTATTTTTAAGTAAACAGAATGACTCACTATAAACTTGAGTGTGCTAATAATAACACTGCCCATGACACTTCTTCTTGTTCCAGAAAAAATGATCTTTGTGGTAATAAATTTTTTCGGAGACTTGGTTAATAACCCACCGGGACACTTACAATCTGAAACGGTTATGCCAGCGCATCAGCAGTATCTCTTGCTAGAACATGATCGCGCCCTTCTGGACAGAGTGGCATCACCATCATCTACATGCGGTGTTTTTTTTTTTTTTGAGAAAATTAGGTGACCTTTCCCAAGAAAAAAATGGTATGCAAATAGTTGAGGTAACGCTCTGAAAACGTGTACAAAGACAACATTTAGTATTGAAAATGCGCCATATCCGGCTGAAGCAGAAATACAAAAAAGCCAAATTTATTTGCCCAATGGGAGTTCGTTTCCGGCGTGGCTGTTCCGCTTGTTTTACAGGCGCTTTTCGATTACATCATTTTCAGAAGTGGCCTGTGATGAATTGTGACCGTAAATAATAACTCCCTGAAAGATCTATCTCAAGACGTCAATGACAAAGGAAAAAGTAGAAATAAATAAAACATAAATGATAGATGTCAAGCCATCAATATATTTTGTCTCGGCCGTCCCTGCAGATTAACTGTCTGTTTTCGCTTTTGCTTTCGTATTTACTATTTAGGTACCCAACGAAATAACCACCGCTTACAAACTCTAGCGAATCCGCCTCGTCTCAATTGGTACGAGCCACTTTATTACAGCAAATTGGTGGCTCCTAACGGTGCGTTCGAGGCAGGATTCGGCCGTTAGGACGTGTGCTCAGCCCTTCAAAGCCTGATAGCAAATGAAATATATTTCCGCTGTGATCACATTTTTTTTAAATTGGCAACTTACGTAACTGCTTGAGGTTTCCCAATTCTTTTCTCGTCTTGTGTTTCACTTTTAAAGATATTTTCAGGTGTCTCAAATTCCTATTCAGAGGATCCTGAAAATAAATGATATCGCATTTTCTACTCCTGATGTTTGGCTGATCTACTCTGTGGGTATGTGCCAACAACCCAGGACATCACCATCACTATCGTCATCCTTCTTTTTAAGTGTTTTGAAAATTTATGGCCAGGAAGATAAGAGCTTGAGTACTACGTAAGTGCCTTCAGGCAATCCCCAGAAGTTTATGTTGTGGCATAATTCGAAGGGAGGTGCTCACGCTGCCAAGAAGATTAACAAGCTGTATTTAGTAGAATTTAGTCTCCTTGAATCCCTCTTGCATCTGCCCTTCAATGTTTCCTCCAAAATCAATTATACAATTCTCCAAATTCAATTTCTTTAACGTTTTTACGAGATTCAGATATCAAGCTGAGTGTTTCAATTAGATACCAGCCAAACCAAAACCTATCATTCTATAATGTTGAAATTCAGGGCATATTTTTTTTATTACTTGAGGCTTTAAACGTTAACTGGTTGACATGTACAACCTCTGATATAATAGCTTTTACAGCTTTGAATGGAGGCAGGTAAAAACTATTTACATTTTTCTCAAATTCACTTCAGCAGACTTGGTTTATTAACAAAGTTCTGTTTTATTCAGTATGGAAGCATTCAACTTTTCTATTTCTTGTTCTTGGTTCGCTCCCGACCAGTGCTCTCGGTAGCAATATTTACGTCTGCAGGAATTGCTCATTAGATCTCAGGGGTGATTAGATCTCAAAGCAATAGCACCAATGTGTCAACAATACCACCCGTGCGCCCATACATTCTCAATGTATTTGTTTGGAAGAATTGCTTATTTTCCTGCATTTACACAATCTAATAATTACTCCGAATGGGCGAACAGCATCTCTTGCGAAAACATGTCTTTGCCAGGGAGGACGATGTAAAAAGCACAGTCGGCTAACGATTCAAGCTCGTTGTTTCACGCTGGTTGGAACCTGAGAAAATAGATATGATTGCAATAAATTCGCCATCCAGAATTGCTAATTCACCCAGCGGTACACCTGCACGTATAAGCGGTCGCACCAATTCAACAACGGCATTCATTCCTAAAACAGAACTGCCACTTCGCGGACCGAGTAAAAAGCACGGTGTAATAATCATTCTTTATAAGAGCGATATCCTAAGCCCTCATCGATCCCCTATGCACTCCTCCACTAAGCAGATCCATTTATTCACAGAGAATACTCTTGAACGCGACGAGTTTGCAACAACCCCTTCTTCACCCGCAGCCACACTTACAATCAGGCAGCGGTGGTGCCAATGCGTGGGCAGTATCGCTTTCTGGAAGACGAAGCCATATGGGAGGACGTACAAGAAAGCACAGTCTTATATTTATTATCACTCTTCATACAACATCGGTTCATTCTAAGAAGATAATTCGGTTTGAATGAATTTGTATGGAAGAATTGTTTATTCACCTGCAGAAAGAATTGCAATCATGGAGCCGCTTGTGCAATACGGAAACCGTAGTTCTAGCTGAAACATGAGGCCCGCTTGGTCGACGAAGTAAAGGAGTAAAAATATCGTGCGATAAATATTTCCTGCAGGAGCGTTTTTGATATGAGTTTCGTTTTCTTAGGTTAGGTCCAACGAATCTAATGAATTACCAGCTGTATTTTGTGAGCCCCACTTAAGAACCGTTCCAATCTAAAAGCACTAAAATCATCTATGAACAGTTTATCTTGCCGGCCGGACGAAAAAGTACGTTCTGTAACTGCTACCACTGTTCCTATAACTTGAGTTTGTTCACAGACAAATATCTTGGTTGACATAACTTTGTTTGACTCTCTGCTATCGACTGACAGGCACACTTTCCAGCTAATGCAGTAGAGCGAATGCGTGCACAGCGTTTGTTGAAAAAAGATAACCGCGCCGCGTACATACAGTGACAACTACCCTCTGCTAACGTACTCTAAAGGAGCTTTCCACATACTCCTTCGGCGTCAATTCGACTTGTTCTCGTGCGATACTCTTGGGGACCACAAAATCACACGCAAGGATGCGTAGGTAACCTGCAGGAACACTTTTATTGTTTTCCGTTTCTGCCAATGAGCCAATATTATATATTACTGAAACAATATTCTACCTGGTTAAACGGAGTGAAACAAGCGGTTAATAAATACAATAGCTCCCTGTGTTCTTTCGCCTTTTTGATAGAAAATACTCTTGAACGCAATAAATTTGGTTGAAAAAAGTCCCTGTTAAATCGCAGGAGCAGTCAAAATGCCGACGAAGTCGGGATATTAAATAGGCAGCATTTCTTCATTGAAAATGATCCAGCCCGGTGGATAGAGTAAAAGCACCCCCTGGCAATTTTTTTGAACATGACCGTTGTGCGCAACGCTTTCGTGTCAATTCGCTTCCTTCTTTAACAGTAGCATTTATAGCTATTGATATGGCTGCAATAGTTTGTAATTCGCTCGCAGGGACGCTTACAGTAATGAGCTTAAGCGCCGATGCGCAAACAGTATATTTTGCAAAAACATAATATCGCCAAAGTCGACCAAGTAATAACACTCTCTGCGGCGTGAAATGGCTCGTATTTTGGAGGGACAGCACAATGTCGTCAACATGATAGATGACATCCTCGTCTTCGGAAAAGACCACGAAGAGCACGACAAGCGACTTGGTTAGGTTTTTGAACGGCCGAGGAAAGCCGGCGTGAAGCTCAGCAAGGCAAAATGATGCTTTGGTCAAGCCCGAGTGAAGTTTCTGGGTGTTGTCATACACGGCAACGGTATTTCGCCAAGTATCGGAAAACTCGAGGCACTGCGAAACCTAGAAGCACTCAACGACGTTAACGGTGTCAGACGCTTTCTCGGCTATGCCAATCATATCGGTCGCTTCCTCCCCCATCTTTCGCAGGTAACAGCCCCTATTCGTGCCTTGTTAAGGCGAGCGGAATCCGTGGCAATGGGGACCACTTCAGGAGGCTGCCTTTAATCAGGTAAAAGCAATGCTCACCTCAGACCTGTGCGTTGCGAAGTACCATCCTGCTCGCAATACCATCGTATATTGCGACGCAAGTTCATTCGGTCTGGGAACTGTTCTTCTGCAGGAACAGCCATCGGGAGAGCAACGTGCTGCAGCATTTGCGTCACGGTCACTAACAGAAGCGGAACTGCTCTACAGCCAAACAGAAAAAGAGGTGCTAGCGGTAGCTTGGGCAGTGCACCGTTTTGACCAGTATATTTGTGGCATGAACTTCACAGTAGAAACCGACCACCAGCCCCTTGTAACATTGCTGGGGAACCCTGACGTAGACACGATGGCCCCCCGCATTCAAAGATTTCGCATCAAACTTTGGCGCTACCAATTCCGCGTGGTCGACGTTCCGGGCAAACAACTGGCAATGGCAGACACTCTTTCGAGGGCTCCGGAGGAGATGCCATCGATCAGTCAGGTGGATCTCGCATAAGTTTCTATATTTCCAAGTTGCTACCATGAGAAATACGAAGCTGGTCTCTGTTGATGATGTTCGCAGGCATCAAGAACTGGATGGTTAATGCAACTTGCTCCTCAATTACTGCACTCAAGGCCGGCCTCGTCGAGACCGGCTTCCAGAGCATGTCAAGAAGCACTGGAGTCACCGAGGTGATTTCTCTCTGCACAATGGCATACTGCTGAAAGGTAATCGCTTCGTCGTCCCGGCTTCACAGCAACAGGATACACTTGAACTTATCCATGAAGGCCACCAAGGAAAAAACTGATGTCGCCTGAGAGCCCAGGATTCCGAGTGGTGGTACAGGCTTTCACAGCAGCTACGAGAAATAGTCAACCACTGTAGACAGTGTGCCGTCACACGGGTGCAACGAAGTGAGCCTATGGTGGCGACCCAGACTCCAGAGCAACCATGGCAGGAGGTAGGCTGAGACATTTTTCTTTCAAGGGACACGACTACCTAGTCGTAGTATATTATCGTTCTCGCTACCCCGAAGCCATATACTTGCGGAGCACGAGCTCTTGTGCAGTCATCGATGCGGTCAAAAGCATTTTCGCTCGTTTTGGCATTCCCGCAGTAGTGCGAAGCGATAACGGAGCTCAGTTCGCATCGCAAGCCTTCACAGCTTTTGCGAAAAACTACGGCTTCCAGCAACTAACGTCAAGTCCAAGCTACGCGCAGTCAAACGGGGAAGTTGAAATGATGGTGCGAATGATCAAACAATTGTTCACAATAGCAGACGACCTTTTTCTGGCGCTCTTGTCGTACAGAGACACAGCAGGCGTCACGGGGTACAGCCCAGCACAGCTGCTGATGGGAAGGAGCCTGCGAACAAGGCTTCCCAAGATGACGGAAAGTATGAAACCAAAGTGGCCTGCACCGGACCAAGTCAAGCGCCAAGATGAACAGGTGAGAAGGAGGCAGAAGAAAGACTTCGATCGCCGTCACGCCACGACCGTCCTTCCTCCGCTGCAGCTTTGAGATACGGTGTGGGTTGGAGACGTTAAGGCTACGGCGTGCGTACTAAGCCCAGCTGCAGAGCCCCGTTTGTACATCGTGGAAATAACCACCGCTGTGGTCGTGCGTAATAGTGTTCATCTAATGCCGTATTCAGATTCAGCTACGGAGCCAGCTCGAAGTTAGAATGGTGAGGAAAAAGATCAGAGCAAGGTAACAGCCACCATGGCAACAGCAACACCAGGAGTGTCCGGTGAACGCGCAGTGCGAGTTACGGGGTTCGGGCGTCGGGCACAGACTTCGAAAAGACGGGACTTGTGATGTGTTAAGACTTGACTTGTGATGTGTTTTGTTTCGTATGTGCTGATCTCGGGGAAGAGATGTAGAAGGCGCTACATGCCGTTGATGCTATATATTGTTGTGACAAATAAAGGTCTGCGTCATTCTTTCTGCTAGCACTGCTCCAGGCTCCAGTCACTGGTCCTTGCGCGGCTATCACAGCCGTCAGCACACATTCCCCTACACCCTCAAGTCATAGTTTAAATTCAGGGTTATAACAAGTTTTTTTCCTTGTTATTGTGATGTAGGGACTTCGTTTCACAAGCGGTTTTATGTTTAAGGAAACTATATGTGTAGTGTGCAGAGCTGCAAACGTGTTGGAAGTGCTGTGCAAGTGTGTCAGCCTGGTCATGGAGTGTGTCCCATGTTGTACTGACCAGGGGCAGGCTATGTTTATGTAGTCCTGTAGGTTTACGTATTATTACTCCCACCTTCTCAGAGTTTATGTAAGAGGTAATGAATGTAAGGAAAGAGCAACAACTTTCCCTTTTTGCCTCTCGATGCACAACCTTTCCAACGGCTTTTGCCGTTTAAACGAGGTCAGGTTCTCCGACGTGGGGTACTGGGAAAGGACACCCCACGCCTTCTTCTTGGCCTCTCACGCACAATTACATTCCTCGTTCCACCAGGGCCTCCTTTGGTTAAGCTGGGATCTGGTGGTGCGGGGAATATACTTTTCGGATGTCGAGGAAGTTCGACCTGATGAGTTGGGCTGCTTCCTACACGTGTAGGTGCGTTATGGGTGTGTAGTGTATTTTAGATGTATCTGTGAATGTACACCAGTTTGCTTTTAATTCATTAAACCTGTTGTGGGAAGATGGACTGCTTTGGCCTTTACGTATAGACGTTAGCGAAGTGGGAAAGTGGTCACTACCATACGGTTCCATGCCCACACCCCAGTCTAGAGATGGAAAGAGAACCGCAGAACCAATAGCCAATTGAATATTTGAGTATGTATTGCGACCTGAGTTATGGAATGTAGGCTGCTTTTGTTGAAAAGGCATGCTCCAGAGGATGTAAGAAACTTCTTTATGCAGCGGCCTTGGGGATTCGTTCGAGAGGAGCTCCGAAGAGAGTTGCGCGGATTGAGGTCGCCTTTGACGATGTCTGGTTAAGGTAGCTGATCAACAAGTGCCTCGAAATCAGAGCTCAGACGTGCAAGAACAGGACAAAGGTAAATGGAGCGTACCGTTATCAACCTATTAAATATCGCAAGAATTGCACAGCCTCAAGGACAGTATTCAATGTGACAGGGTGGCATGATATGGATTTCCATGTGACAGTGGCCACACCACACAGAGTGTGTGCAGCCAACCCTTTCCTTTCTCAAAACTATGTACCTAGTTACGAAATTGATGTGTTTGTAATTGACTTCAGTTTCTTGGAGACGCATGATACTGGCTGACTTGCATGCAGCATCTCATACATCGTCAATATTGTTAAGTAGACAGCTAAGTTCCATTGGAAGATGTCTTTGTTTCCATTATTTACATTTAGGAATAACTAGAGAGTGTGTGGGTTCATCTGTTGTCTTATTGTTTACTCGGAAGGGGCTTTTTTGGCCTTTCTGTCGGCTCAGTCGTCGGAGCCCGCCCTTTCCGCGGCGCTGAAGGCAGGAACGGCCCGACATCCATCTCCTCATCAGATGTCAGAGGGGTGCCCGGGGGAAAGTGCCCCATAAACTTGGCCCCCTTCGGGGGCCCTTCGGGGGCCCTTCGCTTGCCCCCCACCTTCTAGTCCGTCGTGGGCTCCAGATGTGGCACGAGTGGTGCGGTGGTGCTTCAAGCCGATGCGGGGCTCCCGGTGTACATCCCCTGGGCACCCTGTAACGCCCTGGAGGTCGTGGAGCGGGGGCGGGAGGGGTGCCGCTCGCGACGAAGTTGCTTGCCACCACAACCGCTGCTGCCTGAACATGCGATGTGGTGACGGGTTGGGCTGCATGAGGCAATCCAGCGGGGGTCGGGGCATGGACCAGGTCAGACTCGCTGAACTGGGTTCCTCTGGAAACCAGACGGCGTTCCACCCCAACGCCAGCTGGTCGGAGTACATCCACCAGGGGAAAGAGGCGAACTTCTTCCTTTCATCTGCGAAGGTGATGTTCTCAGTGACTTTGATGTTCAATATCTTTTTTTTTTAATTTTTCGCATTTTCGGGGAGTATGCCGCATGTGGCGCCCACAGTTCACCCAACAGAGGGTGTTGGATGGCCATTTGTCGGCAGTATAATACTGTGCAGCGTATTTTCACAGGTTGTTTCGGCATGGCGAGAGTTTTTACCGTGCCAGAACGGCAGGCACCTGAAATAGCGCCTTGGGTTCGGGAAGTAGGGATGGATAGAGCATCGCATAAAGCAGTTATTTATATGTTGTAGAAGTGTTGAGCGGCTAGACGTCACGATTATGTGCTTGGTGGGAATCTCCTTGTCCTCCCTGCCGATGGTGATGTGCCTCACGGCTGTGATGCCCTGATTCTTGAAGCCCGAAAGGAGATCCCCATTCGGTTCTTTCAACAGATCTTGCTCAGAGATATCACCCTGGGAGCTGTTTAGGCTCCGGTGGTGTGTGGACATGATGTCAGGATCAGCCAGTCGATTTCGAGGTAGGAGCTTTACCGCCTGTTGCATGTCATTTAACTTGACAAGGACCTCATCAGTCTTTTGTTTTTGCCTTGAAAGATGTTCCAAATACGCCTTCAAGATATCTTGCGCTCAAGAACACTGACAGCGATGCAAGAGGTTGGCTGGATTGAGGGATTCCATCACAAGAAATCGGGACAAATTATCCTGTTCAGGAAATGTTAAGGATGCCAATGGGGGACAAGATACTTCGGTGCGGCCCCTTCTCAGGGACCGAGCAGGCTTGGAGGGGGCGTGTGGGTTTGAAAAGACCATACAGCATAGTATATAGGCAGGGGATGGGAGAACGTTCTTCGCTCGGGTTACTCTGACACTAAGAGAGGTCCCGGAGCTCCTTGTATGGTAAACACACAGGGAGTCCATCCGCCGGAGCTAAACCTTTGCTCCGACAGCCACCGTTTGAGGTCTCTACCCTTCATCTTAAAACACATTACCACGGTAGGTAACAGCTTCTCTTGAGGCTCGGGGTCCGCGGTATGGCCAATACCCCCACCAAGATTACTCAATGTGGCTTGTGCGGGGATCAGCGAAAGCACCATTAGGCAGAAGCACCATAGTTGAGCAATGCTAAAGAGTACCGGCCTCATTGACGGGGTGACATAAGCAGCAGGAGTAGCGGAATATGCATAAGACGGAGACTATCATTTTATTCACTCCAAATGCTGCGTCGGGCGTCCGGATCGTTCGAGATTTTCTCACGAGGTTCTCACCTATCACAGAATTCACTGATTAATTCCTCCCTCCACCTTGCTCGTAGTGCCTTCAGATAAGGCGAAACTGTACCCGCGGTTGTGTTATCTTTGATAACACCACTGGGCGTCATGACCACTTTATAGCAACAGGAGAAAGAACCAGAACTGTCGATGTTGTGCTATTTCAGCACGGACACTGGCCTGAGCATATGTCCGAGACAGTCATCTAATATACTGCAGTTACTTGGTCCAGTAGCCGGATCGTACAAGGATGACGCGACAAGATCTGCTGCATCGGCGGAGGCCTTGGTTGCTGCCATGGCCTACATTGATCACGACGACTTCAGAGATTGCGCAGGTTTACGCACGGCAGCGTTAGCCAAGAAAAAACCATTGGGCACCTACAGAATCAACGAGCAATATTTTCGAAGTGTGCCTCTGTCGATAGCGTGCCACTCGCTCCAGGGACGGTGCACTAAGCTTATTACCGAGATTATAATCTTTTTCACTGCAGTTACTTCGTCCGGTAGACGATCATAGAAGATTGCCTTACGAGGTGCTACTTTATCGCCGGATGCCCTGATTGCTGCCACGGTCAACCTTTATCGTTATGCCTTCACAGGATGCACAGATGTACCCATGGCTGCATTTTCAGCGAAAGCATCATTGCGGAGCACTAGAATCATCGTGGATGCAATAAAGTACAGGCACTGTTCTTCGTGTGCCATTGAAAGCAGGGACAGTGCACTGAGCATACGACCCAGAGCATCATTTTAGTGGAAATACTTCGCCCGGTTTGTCGATAGCTCAAGACTGTCTCGCGTGGTGATACTTCATTGCCGGTTGGCCTGGTTACCGTAAAAACCCGCGTATAGTACGGACCCGTGTATAATACGAGGTGTAATTCGGGGACAGCAAAACCAGAAAAAAAGTTTTCATCCGCATATAATACGAGGTAAAGAGCACAGAAAACATTTATTTGCACTGCAGTTTCCCATTCAGTCATTGTCAGTTTTTGCTGGCACTGTCTCCCGACGTCCGTTCAGTCATCTTCAGGTTCGCTGCAGCTGTCTCCTGAAGTCGCCTTGTTGGAAATGTCTTCCCACAGAAAGTGGTCCTCAGTGCCATCAAGGGCGTTCGAGATGCCGCATTTCTTAAAAGAGCGACTGACGAGCTCCTCTGGGATGCTGGCCCACGCATCCGCGATCCAGCCACAAAGCACTGCTGGAGAAGCCCGCGTCAGCCATCCGGTAGCTGTCACTTACGGGTCTCCTGACCTCATCCACTCTTGGTAGCAGGACCTGATGCAGTCTTTGAAAGGCTTGGTGATGCAAACGTTTAGCGGTTGCAGCTGGGATGTCATTCCTCCTGGAATGACAATGAGTTCGATGCGGGGTTCGCGCAACAACTTCTTCACGGAATCGGCCAGGTGGCAGCGAAAGGCGTCCAACACGAGCACTGACGGGAACCCCCAACAGTGCTCCAGGCCGCCGACACCACACAGACTTTATCCAGTCAAGCACCAGTTGCTTTCTCCACCCGGGAGTGCTGCCTTCGGTGACGCCGAACTGCCGTCCTGCGGCGCGATTCCTGATGGTGTCGGCACATAAAATAACTTTTCATTTAATTGCCGCTGAATACTGCCTTCGTGCACCCGACATCGTGATAGACTTGCGGTGAACGTGCCGATCCTTCGCGTGGTCTAAACAATCAAAATGGCGCCGGCTGAGAGAAGCAGCAGCCAGCTAACGCCACCGCAAGACGGCCCACCCTCCGCTGAAACCGAAACCGAAAGTGCAAATTTTCGGCTGAAAACTTTGGGATCCACATATAATACGAGGCACAAATTTTACATAGTAAAATTTGGACAAAAATCTCGTATTATACGCGGGTTTTTACGGTACTCTCTAAGACACATTGCTTGTGGAACCTTCGGCGAATACGCAGCTATACCGCCAACCGCATTATCGGCCAAAATACCACTGCATGGCAGCAGCATCACCGAGCAACTCAAAAGGCGACCGGCAATCTTTACTGGGCGGCACTGGCAACAGTGACAGCGTACTGATCCTCTCACCAGGAATATCAAGTAATTTACGGCAGTTACTTCTAACGGTAGCCAAGCTGTCGCGAATTGCTGTTCTATCACCATTTGGCCTGATTGCTGTCATTGTTTTTACTGCTCGTGGCGCCGTCGTATACAGCGCCGCTGGACACTCGGCTCCAATATTGATGAAACATCATTCGACGGCACCACCACCGTCGCGCAAGGATATTTAAGCCCCGAAACTGTTAATGGGGTGCCATTGGCAACAGAGATAGTGCACTCAGCACATGACCCGACACTCATCTGATTTACTGAAGTCACTTAATCCAGGGCCCGTTCACTGTTCACCTTGTAATTGCCGCCGTCGAAGTCTCCGCAGCTGTAGCCATGTATTCGTTATCATCGAAAACACCTTTTGGAAGCAAAAGCTTCTTCAGGCAATGCTTTAAATAACCCGCACTCTCAACGGCGTGTACGTTTGGACAGCGATAACACACTGAACATAACACCAAGAATATTTTACGTACTGCAGTTACTTTGGCCGATTCACCGAATTGTTCAAAGTTGCTGCGCGAGATTCAACTTTATTGCCCGATGCCTTGCCTGCAGTTATGGTCAACAATGCTCGTGGCCACTTCACAAAATGGGACGCGGTTCCAACGGCTGCGTTATTCACGAAAACGCAACTGCCCGGCACTAGCATCGTCGAACAATGCAAAAAATGATCAGCACTGTCGCCGGGGTGCCAGTGGCAAGCACAATAGGGCATTCAGCATATTACCGAAGTGGTCATATAGTTCACTGCTGCTGTTCCTTCTCTCCATAGCCTGATCGCGATAGGTGGCCTGGCAAGGTGCTGCTCTGTCGCCGGATCTCCAATTGCTTTCACAGTTCAGCTCCCTCTTGGCGGCTTTGAAGACTGCGCAGCTGCACTCACGACTGGTTTATTGGCGAGAACTCCTTTGGCCAGCATCGAGATTGTCGAGATACGCTACGACGGATCAGGACTGTCTACGTGGTGCCATTAGAAACAGCGGTACTGCACTGAGCATATGTTTGAGGCTGCGATCTAATATACTGCTGTCATTTAATTCGGTAGCGTGATCGTTCCAGGTTGCGTAGCGAGGTGCTGCTCCTTCGTGCAATGGCCTGATTGCTTCCACGGTTCATTTTGCATGTGGCGCCAGCGGAGACGTTGCATCTGTACCCACGACTGCGTTATCAATGAAAACACAACTGTGAGGCACCAGCATCATCGAGCAATGTTGTAGAAGAGTGAAACTGTCAATAGTTCGCCATGTGCAGCAGGCACATTTTACTGAGAGATGCATGACTATATAATCCGATTTACTACATATGCTTCGTTCGCTTACGCAATTATCCACTGTCGCCACCAGAGGTGGTGCTGAATCACCGATCGCCCTCATTGCTTTCTCGGTCTTCCATGTTCCCGGTGTCTTGGGATACTGCACACCTGTAACCACGGGGTCGTTTTCGGCGAAACCATCACTGGGTGGGACGAGCAACCTTTAGTAACGCCATAAAAGACCGCCACTGTCGAAGGGGTGGCATTGGCATTCGCAATAGCGCGCCGAGCATAATGCTTAGACTAATAATAGATATACCATAGCAGCATCGTCGTGTAGCCCGATCGTTCAAGATAGGCCGGGAGATGCTCATCCATCGCCGGATGGCTTGTTTGCTTCCGTGATCTACCTTGGTCGTGTCGCCTTCGGAGACTGCGCAGCTGTTCCCAGGATTGTGTTAGCAGACAGAACACCGCTCAGCGGCAACAATATCGTAGAGCAACTCTATATAGGGCTGACAGTATCGATCCGGGTCTACTGACAGCAAGGACTTCACACTGAGGATATTGACCAGGCTGTCATCTACTTTACTGCTTTTCGGATGCCGGCAGTCACCTTCTGCTCTTGACGTAGATCACAGTGTTGCAGCAAGGAAGGAATGTAACAAAAACATCTTAGTAGTTGGAATTTGTTAGAAGGACCAAAGTGCTAAGCTCTGCCTGGGCGACACCTAGGCTACATTCATACTTGAGAGTCCCGTTTACGCCGATGAAGATCCACTAACAAAGCTATATTTTCTAATGCTCTAAGCCTTAAGAAAGTGAAACATTCATGATTTTGTATACATCAAGCTGTTAAATTAGAGTCCGCCAGACAACACAGAGCTAAGTATACATGACAAGCGATGAAGCTGATCTGCCTAAAATGGACTAACCGGCTCCCATTGCACTTAATCCGCAAGCGTCATTCCTCTAGTCCACGTAGTCTTTTCTGCAACCTGTGATCAACATCTTTCAATAAACCGGTTTCTAGGGAATATCTCCCACCTTTTCTTCATTTCAGAGCATAAGCCTGCTAAATTCGCCGATGAATTTTTAAACTTCTTTCATCGTTCACAAACTGTTCTCACTAATTGAAATAACAGAAACCTGCTGATCAGAAGACGATAGAAATCATTGCTGTGATTTTTTCCTACAAATGTTTTTACTGTAACAAATTATATAGCAAACATTGCGATGCAACTCTCTATGTTGCGTCTGATAATCTTTGCAAACGAAGGTTGGATCAGGAAGTAAACATTCCTCATTCAGAATCTGTTTTCCAAGAATTTGAGCAAACGTTTTTTAAATTTTCTAACAAACATTTATATTGGCTGGCATTTATTGTTCACAATCTTAATTAGTTCCCGCGTTTTTCACAAACTTCTAACAT
Organism: Haemaphysalis longicornis; assembly: GCF_048455015.1. Lineage (NCBI taxonomy): Eukaryota > Metazoa > Arthropoda > Arachnida > Ixodida > Ixodidae > Haemaphysalis > Haemaphysalis longicornis. The sequence continues at coordinate 208,834,321 of NW_027526385.1, read as the reverse complement.
TTCCTTTTTTTCACTTCAAAAAGAAATATTTTCAGGGCATGAGTAAAAATTCGGAAAAGAATTTGCCACTAAACTCAATGGACCATTTTGCTGCAGAAAAAAGTTTCGCCATGAACATAATGGTCCTTCAACTAGACCCAATCTAGCATAGCTACGGCTTTCCCAATGGCCATGCATTTTCAAACCTGCGATAGCTACCAGATGATGCAGTGCTACAAAGTGATGTTTACTGACAACTATATCACACTCTTTCGATTCAGCCTGGTTGCAAAACGTAATTCACGTCCAGTTATTAGAAAAATCCTCAACGATGTCGTTGCTAATATTGAATAGTCTGAAACTTAACTTAATTTTGTCCTAAAAGTTCCTTTCACACTTTTTCTTCTTTGCTCCTACTACATTTTCAATCCGGTAAAGGTAAATCAAGATGCCAAAATTATTACCCTAACCTGCAAATTCATCCCTAACAAACACATTATTAACAGACATGCAGAAAGGTTTTAACCTCTAGAAAACGCCTAGAGGCAATCATTTTCTTGATCTTTACAAAAAAATTGCAACCTTATTATACAGTGCTAAAAGAAGCTAAAACTAATTTTTACGAACCAAAAATTATTTAAGCCGAAATAATAAAACAAAAAATTATAAACCAATATTTGTTTAAATTAAAAACTCATTTCCAGATAAAAAACCTCACATTTGTTCACAATGGTGCTACTTATAGAGAACAAACATTTCCAATGAATTTACCACTTCTTTAAAGTCCAGTTACCCATACCTCTAACAAACAAAGTGTGTACTTAGAACCCTTATAACATTCGTTCTGTCTTTGCACCACGACGCCACAAAAAATATTCAGCGTTGTGGTTAGGCTGACAGTTTAAGGTGTCGGCCTTGATTACAATTATTCCTCACATATAAAAATAGTAGCTGATGCTCTATCATATTTGTTGTCTTTATTTTTGATTCTTTTGTCTGAACAGGTGTTTTCTGGCATAATGAAGCCGTGTAATATACTTTTAACTATTGACCTATTTTTAACAGTGAATAAGTACTACCACAGTTGATAAATATACTTAAAAACCTCTCGTCTACACTACTAGCCACTTTCTGAAAAACAATTGTAAACTATCTCCGTGGGTATTTGCCTTCCATTATCGCTGCTCTAGTGACCTTGCACCTATTTTGTATATTACCTACTCAAAAAATGCCATAAAGAGATTACTACAAGTGCAGCATTTTCGTTGACATAAAAAGCCTTTCAATTTTATTCGTGACATTATTTCAGTAATCTCCAAGCACTAGAGAAAACAGAATCAGCGTTCTGTTATCGTGCTGTTATCTTCGTAACCATACCCAGAAGGTAGAAGTTTTTTATATCTCTTTACTAGAAACTAACAGAGGTGTTTTTAGGGCTTTTTTTCTAGTGCCCCTTTTCTTTTAATTTCGAATACCCATTTGCCGAATTGCTTCTTTTGTACGAGGAGCATAATACACGCAGATGACATTAGAACTTTACTCTGCAATAGCAGTAATAGGTTCTGAACTGAAATACTTATTTCTGACAGTTCCCAATTTACACATCCGTTCAGTAAAGATATATTAAAATTGGGACATCTAAGACAAAATTGGTTGTCCTCATCTCACATAAAAACCCTTTATGTTTCTGTGCCCTCAATACTATTGCTCATATTACACCCCTGCAAGCGACCCCCATAGATTCCTCGCCGTTGAACACAACAGTAACATGAAATGCCACAGATACACTGCACACAGTCGAACAAAAAAAATGTGAGATCAGAATAGTTAATTAATAACGCCCATATTTTAGTCCCTCAAGTGTAATGTCACGGTACTTTTGTGCTAAACATTCCCGCATACGTAGTGCAGTATGTCATGGCATACCACATTTACCCCTCCCCTCACTTCATTCCACACAATTCACCGCCAATCATTTGGAACTGGTAAGTTTAGACCTTTTCTCAGTAATGCTAAGTCCGTTAAATATCATTCGCCAAAACCTGCAGTTCAATTCCATTTTATTTCTGAAGTTATATTCCATTCTCCAAAACCGCCATATCACAATGTTTGCGGTAAACAACCATTTTCTCTTGCGAAAAGTTTGCGCTAACTACTTCAAAAAGACTGTTTATATTGCTAGGGTTTTATTGAATTGCTTACCCTTTTATTTTTAAACGCCCAGTTTCATGAATGAAATAAAAGGAAGCTTAAGGAACCTATCACCTCACTAACTAGCCATATATGTACGTTTAATGGTGTATTTCTGGTTATGAATGGCTGTATGTAAGCATTTCTTTTTTTAGTGACAATTTCTTTTTAATTGCAATTGTTTTATTTATATTAACGGCATATATTCACATTTTATTTGCTCATACTCGTAAGTTCTTGCTTTTGTTTCTCTGCCTTTTAAAAACATTACTCCCACTTCCTTGTACAGGTGTTCCCCTATAGTTGCTGACTTGTTTCTTTATATCTAGCTGACATTATGCATATTTAACTAACATTATCTTTTTGTGATCCTATCACGCTTGGATGAAATTGTTTCTACACACTGCTTCAAGGGCAGAACATTGAACGTGACGTTCGGCCGTCCGCTGTAGGTGCAGTGTACGTGCGTGTTTGTATGAAAATGTTTAATGTAATGTGGACAAGCAGAAACGTCTGTACAAAGGACGTACATCCGAGAGTTCAAAGGCACGCCTTTGGACGTATCAAACCAATACTCCGTGTTATAAAAATTCGCGATACACAGAAAAAATGAAGCAAGCTTTGACTACCGCGTAAATACTTGAAGGTAGCGCAACCAGTACGCAACCTTCACAACCATGATGACGGTTTAGGTCCACGATTGCAGCCTATTTGCTTCTTCTTTGCTGTGGCAACGACCGTTTCGCCATCGTTGTTTGCAAAGTTGTGGTCTTAATTTACACTTTGGAACATATAATAGCTAAACATCCCCTTGCAGAGGCGTATTCAATGATATTTCATTCTCGTTCCGGGGAAGTGTTGCCGCGATAACCGCAAATGCTTGACTTTTTGTCGTTTTGAAAAACTGTGGTTACGATTACGGCGGACGGTGGCATTTTGTCTCCCGATCTTGGCCAATCTTCCTAGGTAGGCGTGCTTACAGCAAAAAACGTGCGCCGGAAGAGCTTGACGGTCTCCGCGAGGCACGCACACATGCGGGCTCGGGGGTCAAGTCTTGGCCAATCTTCCTAATTGGGTATGCTTTGCCTAAAGAAATGTGCGGGAAGTGCTTTGCGGTCGCCGCGAGGTACACGCAGACGAGCGCTCAGCATTCTTTGTTTGTTTAACTGCCAGGCTGTCTCTGCCGGGAACGCGCTCACGTGCGCCGGACTTTTTCTTGGCATTTCCAACAGCGGACACGCAAAATATTAATTTGTAAACCAGATTTACCGTTAAAAACACACTACTGACTGCGGTGTATAACAGAGTAGATTTTGTGCATTTGAACTATAAATTGTACAGCATGTAATACCAATATTATCTGTACGTACCTTTCCCGCACTCTAGCTACAATTTTAGGGAAAGCATTGACAACCATAAACAACCCTAGTAAAGCAGCTTTGGCGTGGACGTTATATTGCCTGTTCATCTATATTTGTTGAGTGTTCTTCTCTAAAAGCGCCGTGCCATGAAATGTTCATCGTAGAAAGTATGCCTCTGATCGTACATAATTTAATTCTGTCGTATGGAAACATCGGAATAACTTGTTTTCATACCTTGCTATTACACCGCCTAACAGGCAAAACATTCATTTTAAGCGTGCCCAGACTGGGTGTAAAGCACATGCGATTATGAGTATTCACACAGAACATTCAATGTACACGATGTTGGGACGCGCAGTTAAACATACGGAAGGCATACACCGGACTTCGCGTGAACTTACACGAAATATTTACCTCCGCTAAAGGGGTCGTCCAGCGGCCGTTCGCTATAAACAAACTTCAGGTTGGCAGTACGGGTGACGCATGTTTTGTGGTTGCTTAGGCTTATTTCAGCTCTTTCTCCCTACGTACACTTGGCACAGGTACGATTTTTGAACAGTGTTTCTAACGCACTAAGGTACATTACCGGGCAGCAAATACACCTGGTCTGTAGCGGCTGTGCTTAAAAGGTTTAACATCGTTGAGACAAGTCGTTACAGACTTTGTAGCGCTGTGTCTTCTGCAAGGGTCCTATTGATACTGCAGGCAGGGTAACGATACTGCTCTTGCCACAGACGTGGTGTCAGAATGCGTGTTATTGTGAACAGCATTGCAATTACGAAGCGTTAATTTTTATTATTTGAAGCCAGAATTGAGACATACGAAGATTCAAAAACAACTGAATATACCACCGTTTTTTTTATGCCTTTGCAGTCGATGCTGCCAGATACCAGTTCAAAGCGTACACAATTTGTGCCCCTAAAAAGTGTAGCTTACCTGGCGCTGAAAAAAAGTAGTTTCCTTCAAAGCCAATGCCTACTGGCTATAAAGGTTTAACGCAATTAGTTTATGGTACTCTCGTCGGCAAATTATGATGGCGCTGCTTATTGTGGCGGAATGTTTGCATTACACCTAGGCACATTTTTATTACAAACGTTTTTGTTATACGTCTTCTAATTTGCTATTGCACCCCATAGGTATAAACAAACTCTTGCTATATTTCGGCGGGCTGGACACCTCTACACTAACAATATTTGTAAGAAAAAGCAGCACCGCCGGGGAAACGTCTTTTGTTATAAGGGAAGGTCTCAAAAGAAAAGAAAACAGAGAACACGTAAAACACATAACTGCGAACGGGGAGAATCTCGCCGCAAACTAACTTAACACAGACGCCGGAAAGTCTACCCGTAAAAACATAAAAAACAAGAACTATAAAAACAGGTTTATAAAGCACACAAGAAATTTTGGTTGATTTTTGTTTATTTGGCACAAAAATATGTGGCTAGTACACATCGTAAATATGTCACCACGCCTGGAAAAAATAGCCTTCGAAGTTTCCGTTTATTGTGACCCTGAAGTTGTGACGGCGCTAAAAATACTCCGGAGAAACATTGATCTTGCCTTCTTGTGTATGTCTCATTTGTGGAATTCCTCACTGAAACCCATCTAGGAACTGTTGGACAAACATACGACCATTCATGAGATAGGACTTTTAAAACTGAAAATGGTTGTGGTTAGCCCGTTTGCACAAAATACTTTAAAATATGGCCACGCAAATGCTTACTGAGCTGCAACTTATGGTAGAGGCGGGATGTATTGTGAAGCGTACGCAACCTAAATGGCTCTCTTTTTTTCAGTCTACCTGGCAGGCTCTTTTTTTGGTGCCTCACTCGTCCCTTGAGGAAAACGGCTACCGTATAGACAAGACACTGCACTTTTGTTGTTTTGACTTGATCAAACTCGAAATATTTAAATTTCTCTATTTCTAAGAAAACATATATTTAAAATATTCGTTGCTTACCTCCCACCCTTTCTTTGTGATGTTTATTGTCCCAATTTCGTTTTAAGTTGCATATTTGCTTTGCTATATGCTATTTTACAAAATCAAAAAACTTCAATTTCAGGAATGGTTGAGTAATCAGTAGGTGCTCCATTAAGCATCAGCAGAAAAGAGACTGCGAAGATTTCCTACATTATAATCACCAAAAACTAAAAGTACAGACACGAAAAAAAATGAGAAAACATAGCGCAGAATAACTGATTAGATTTGTGAATGAACTATTTTTTACCCGTGAAAACGAAAAGGGGCACAGTGTGTCACTCTTTTTGTGTCACTGTGCGGTGTTGAATCACAATACTATCCTATTTAATGCGTGTAATTTAACACGCGGAATTGTGAAGATGAAGAAATGAAAGACAAAAATGCGCCCAAGCAATGCCATCCTTCCGTAAGCTGGTATCCGCCAAAGGAAAATGGCGCGTGGATGAGGAAGAGGGTGATGTTGGAATGCGCGGAGGAAGCAAGACCAGCTTTAAAAAAGGCTGCTTTTAAACTGCCCCCTGGTGCTGAAGGGGCAAGCACTAATGTAAAGACCACCATGCAATAGCAAAGGTACGTTGGTGCTCTTGCTGGCGAAACAAAAAACCGCGCCGTGGGCCCGCGGAATCTGTTTCTGCGCCATCCTCAGGAACCGGACCTCGCACCGGGTAGCCGGAGCTTTGGTGTTCCTTCTGGGGTCCGAGTCGTCGTCGGACAGACTACCCGCAACTTGCGGAAATCGAGGCACCCGTGCCATGCGTCTTGTGTTCTCGGCATAGGTAAACAAAAGAGAAATATTTTTCAGCATCAGTTTTTAGAGCTTCCTCTAACTGTATTAAAGCCTCACGTTCTACATTTTTATATGCTTTATTACCTAACCGAACTCACAATGGCATCAACGCGCTTGATCTGTGCACACCAAAATTCTAAATGCGGTGTTTTCGCTCTGTAAAGTAAAATATCTAACAATACGAGAAGTAGCGCACAGTTTTGCTTTTCAGTCTTTACGTAATTACATTTTCTCCCAATTCTGTTGCTTACAGGCATGTAGCTACACTCATGTGACCATCAGAGTTATTAAGGTCTGCAAATTCGGCGACGGGGGAATGGACAACGTCTAATGGACAAATCTGAAGAAAGTCCCAACAGTATTTAACGTTTCTGCAAAGTAAATTTCGTTATTCATTCTAACTAAAGTCATATGGCGGCTACAAAAGAAAACTTGGCGGCCACATCACAAACTTCGCACATTACAAAAAGTTTATCCAAGTTCAGTATTTCACCCAAGAAAAATACTGTTTAACACTGGTAGCAAACTAGACCACCAAGTTTGCCTCGCAAAAGCACAGCTGACAATGCTTCTGCCTTCTTTCTGTTGGAATACAAGGACCTATTGGGCTATGACAGCCGAAAGCTTCAAAACCAAAGGACATGCGATTCGCATGTTACAAAGGAATAGGGTTTATTTAGGTGGCCGAATGCAACTGCTCAGGCAGCTAAACCAATGACCCCATTCCGCTCCACAGCCCACGCACTGAGCGGAATGCTCCCGTCACTACAATGCTTAGAGCCCGCGCCCGTTTACTTGCAAAGGATTCGTTTTTGCAATTAACAACACTATACAAATGGTGGTTGTGACACAAGAAGCTCCAATCCTATTGTACCTTGCAGTGCTCCGCAGTGTACATAAGTCGCCGCTCATATTTTTATAAATTACCCATACTACGCGTTCAAATTACGGATCGCTGAAGCAGTTCAATATTGTTCCACAGATTGCAGAAACAGGTCAAAAACTGGCAGCCTGCGCTTTCCGCTAAAAGCAAGCCGCGCATCGCTTTGGCGACAGTAATTCCATGAGAACACTCTTATCAACCTAACAAGTTCCGTCGGAAATTTCACACGCGCATGCAATCCTTGCGAACCTTCAAAAGCGCGATGACATTTTCCAAAGACAAAGGCACTGAGAAAAAGCAAACATAGAAAGCCCCTCACCCCAGGGAACGACCAAAAGCAGCCTGCGCGCATTAGAGTTGAGCGCCAAACAAATGTGGCGTTTGCGTACTCCGTAGTGAATTTAAACTGGTTCATCGCGAAGTGAAACCCAACAGATAGCCGAAGAACGAGGATAGTGTGACACAATCCCGAGAATTATGTTAAAAACACCGCATCATTTACGCTATGCTCAAGGAGCTCAAATAAAACACAACAACCCGTGCGGGGAATGTGGCCAAACTACGGCCAACATTGGTTTCGGCAGCGACGCCGCACTGCCGCACAGGATAAAAACAGTTTAGTAAATTACTCCTTCTTTCGCACATCCCAAAATTAGTAATATATTCTGGTATAACCTTTTGGTTGTTATAACAAAGCAAGTCAGATTTATTAGGCCTCAGATTGCATGGTTGCATTAGGTGTAAAATTGCATGCGATAAAGAGCGCATAAAAGGCGCTCAATTTGAACTAAAAAACGCGACAAACATCTCGAAGTACAAATCTTCCGTTTTTTTTGTTTTGGAGTAAGCAGTTATATTTTAACTCAGCTAATTTACCATTCAATTTGAGTCTTTATTTCCAATAATTTCTATGGGCGTCCGCATTGTGTTTTGCGGTACAGACGTAATTTGCACACTGTCGTAAACTGCCTTTTATATATTTACAAAATTAGGCAATAAAATTTTCACTGCTAATTCCGGATTCCCCTAAATTGAGAGAACGGCTTTATCGTTTGAAGGGGTTAACCACCTAGTGGGGTGAAGAAAAGATAACGGTTGTGCAAGCCATGCAAAAAACTCCAAAAAAGGAGGTACTATTTCCTGGATATTTGTAATTTGCACGGTGAGTTCCCGCCCGTGGTTTCCCGTGGGAGCCACTTTGGTTTCAGGTTGGGTTCTGCGAAGCAGTATTTCATTGTACGCACCTACATTTCTCATGTAGTGATGCGTCTCTTTTTATTTTTATATTTTAGTTTCAGTTCATGCAATACCAGTTTTAACAAACAATTGTGAAATCCTTCAGTGCTTGTTTATTTTTAGATAATGCTTAAACTTGATTTCAAGACATCCTAGGTTCGTTTCAGTAGTACCCCTGCAAGCTAACATCAGAACCGATACAAAAAGAAAATTTAATAATTACTATTATATAAATTTTGATTTTGTTATGGGACATTGGTCTCTTGTGTAAAAGATTATTTTAGGGACATGAGTATGTATTTTAGAGACCTGCCCCTCCCTGAATCAAGAATTTGAATGAAACCTCCTATCGCGCTAGACGAGTTACAATAGCGGAGTGTGTAGCTTTTGTGAAAATTTGCATGCATGCGTTCAAACCTCCGCTAACGTAATTGCCCCGTTATTGTATTACCTCAAGATTATGGGTCGGTTGTAAACAACGTGAGCGGTTTTAATATTTCGATGTGTATATTCCGCACCACATATTCCGCACATGCGATGAGCGGCGGCGTAGTGGAGGCGTCCGGAATAGGTTTTAATGAATGTAGATTACTGACGGGAGCCGAAATTTCAAACACTAGGGGTGGTCGCTTTCCGCTTGCATCAGAAAATTGGCCAACCTGGCTGGGAATAGAACCGGTGTTATTTGGCCCCTCATATCCAACGCCTTAGAAATTGAGCCACCATGCTGGGTTAAACCGTAAGCCGTAGTAAATACCAAACGGCACTTTTTTCAAGCTTGAAACCAAGAGCCTAGTTGTATAAACAAACCCGTTCACCGCACCAAAATTACTTCAAAAAACAAGTTAAACGATAATTGAAAACCCAACTGCTCAAATATAACTTAATCAAGTGAGTAATCACTATGCACTCGAATACAAACGTTTGGAAGTAGGATAGTTAGTGCTTCAAGGAAATATGTATAAAATCACGAAAGGGCCGAAAACGCATAAAAATAGCGTCTTTGTTCACACATTTACAGAGTAAGCCTGTGCATTCTCTTTCTCCAAAATGTACGGTAGGTTCGGTATCGCCGCAACCGTTTTTTAAGGAGGCGCTCTCAAATAATGTTGGACTGGTTTTCTCCAAACTACGTGAATTAGGCGTATATGGAGCTTGAAAGTATTGTTCGGGGAGCGGAGCACCTTAGGGGATAGGACTGTTTTGTCACATGACGCCGTTGTAGGCTGATGTGTTGGACGGTAATAAAACAGCGGCAAACTCGTTTTCCAAAGCCTTGCTCCAGAGGGTAGCACGTACTAAAAGAATACACCAGGACAATAGTTTTTCCTTGGTGCTTGCTTGCTTCTTTCGCGCGTACTTGCTTTAACTTTAACATTTGCAGTTCTTCATTTCGAATTTCCCTTCCCGAATTTCGTAATTGTAATTTCGCGTATCTTGAATCAAACCCTCTGGCTATAGAGGGACTTTCAAGCTTTGAATACACTTATAAACTGCATACTTCGCCACTCCTGCTGTTTTACGTTAGTGGACATTGCCAGTTTTTTTTCTTCTACTGAGAGTTCAGCACAGTAGGAAAAAGATGACATTTGTGCGGCTCAGAATAGCGATTAATATTTCATTTTGTGCCGCCCTGTCAGTATATCTTATTTGCAAAGATGCCGTTCGCGTGCATCCCAATGCCTTATTCAAAGTAAACCATAAAGCATATTGTGGACCAGTAAGTCAAAAATACGGCGCCTTTTACTCAAAACGGCAAACGCATGGTCCTTACCCTATTAGAGTTCCAAGTTCCAAGTGTGAATTAGCTGTATTACCATGCGAATATGGTGTTAGATGGAGTAGTATCTGAGAAGACAGTAAAGTGACAAAATGAGAGGTATCCGCATTATTCTGATACTAAATTATTAGAGTGTACAGTTTACTCTATGTACCCCGAAGGCCTCCCTATTTATTAAAAATCTGAACTCAATTGGCGGTGCCACATTAGAAAAAAATTTCCTCGGCAAGTAAAGAAGCAGTGCTGAAATAAGAAAGCAAAGTACCTCGAAGAGAGATGGGCGCGTTGGGCTGTGCTACCTATTCAACAGAAACGTCTTTACACAATGTAAACCGGCCTAAATAAAGAATAACGGATGCCTCCAAGATACATGAAAAAAAGTACACACTCTTATTATTTCGTGTTAAAAATATAAAACCGGCTCTATACACATTTCTTCGCTTTGTTCATGGGAATTTCCCTGTCTTACAAATAGCGGTTATTCAGTAGCGGAGACCCCATTTATCCTTTGAGATATACAACCAATTTATCTGCCGCCTTGTCTGTGGAACGCCAATATGCAATGGCACATGCTGGAAAAATAATAAGTTTAGTATTTATGATGACAGCAAAGCGTGGAGCTCTCTTTTAAACTTCACTTTTTTACAAAATATGCTGTGGCTTGTCCTTATGAGTCCCGTACGACTGCCATACAGACCGGTTTTAATTACAAAGCAGTACAGACAATGCGCAAAAATGTTTCTTTATGGAATGGGAAGCCGGCAGAGTAGATGCAGTAAAAAGCATGGTGTCCTAATCATTATGTAATAACAAAATTTGCTCAGTATCTTCGCCATACTTCTTTTTTACCCCGGATACCTCTCTCGAATCTTGTGGGCCTCCGACAACTATTTATTCAATCGTGGAGAGTTTTTCTCTATAGCGCTAGCACAAAGCATATGTATATTGTTGCGAGAACACTAAGCCTTTAGGGAGATTAGCTAACAAGTACATTTTGCATTTATATGTGTAATATCAAGGCGCCCATCTCTTTTCCGGTCAGTTTGATTGTTTTCAAGAAAATAGTGACTGCACGTTATGCTAGCTCTACATATTCACGTGTGTCCACTTGCCTTGATTTGCACAGCCAATGCTGATGATGATGTTTGGATTGTTATGGCGCAAGGCCGCCTGAGGGCAAAGAGATTTAAAAGATAGCTAGTTCATCTAAGTGACATGAATGTAAAAGGGAACCATTTCAGTAAAAATTTACGAAGTAAAATCTAAAGTAAAAAAGACTAGTGTAAACGCCCAGGTTGTCATGGTGCATGATAAGCACTGAAATGTAAAAACTTGACATCAGTCAGAGACTAAAAAACACGGTTGATGGAAAACATGGGTGCGTCTCCTAGAGATATGATGGGTGAAAGGGGATGTGTTGTCTGCATAGTAGTGGGAAGTGTTTGCATCGTGTGGTGTCGAGTGTATTTATTGAATGAGTGTGTAAACTATGGATAGGGCCTGACCGCACCTGCTGCACGGGGGTCTTGAAGATCCCGTGAGCACATACGAGTGCGTTGCATGGGTGTGCAACTTCCGTAGGCTAGCCAAGACGACTTCCGTATGTCTGTTGTGAGTCGGTTGTGTACCATTCCAGCAGTGGTTTTATTACGTGTAGTTTGTTATCTGTTTGTTCAGTCCAGTGTGTTTGGCATGTTCTACGCAAGTGTTGTCTTATGTGTGGCTTGAGATCTGTATAGGGTGCCGTTTTTATGTCCACAGTGTTCCTGAGTGCAGTAGCAGTGGCTCTGTCGTTGCGAGCGACCCCAGCGTATACTGTTGCCCAGCAGAGGAGCAGCTCATGCTTTTGCGCATAGATAGACCTAATGGCGTTGAACACAAGCCTAACTATGTGGTTTGGGGCTGGGGCTTGTGCGACAATAGTGCACGACCAACACTCAAGGAATCTTCATAGATGAAGGAATTGCTAATTTGATTTTGAAGAATGTGCTGTGGAATGCGTAAAATTTCATATGTTTTTTGGTAAAATAATTGTGTGTACGCTGATGGCTCTGGCTGCATTGAAATTCAGACCAGGATCAGAGCAGGACACCATAGTGGGTGTTTTAGGAGCGTCACTGTAAACTCTCCACATGGGCATTTTAACTGCAGACACAAAATATTCTGGAGGATCGCAGCTCGTGGTACCATATTTTTGTCAAGTTTCATAAACGAAAGATCACAGAATGCAGAGAAAACTTCCAAGGTGGTAAAATGTTTGAAAATGATGATCTGTACACATCCAAAAACGAAGCGCTGAAATCCGAGACTCCGCCTCTTACTCTTATTGAAAAGGGCAGAGGAACGGATATGCGATATAGAAAGAGCAGTGATGTGAACGTATTGCTAAAGACAGGATAAAAGGGATGGGTATTCAGGGATGAAATTTTAAAAGCATAGAAGGAGTCTATGCATGTCCGTTTGTTCTCAAGGGACCACTTGCTACAGTCGACATACGTACTTTGGACCAGACAAGTGCAAAAAAGCCCCACGCAAGACAAGGCCGCATGTGTAGCACTTGGTGAAAAATTAGCAACGCTGTTTTAGTCGCTGATGGATACGCCACACTGGCATAGTTCAAACGAGACCCTACGAAAGCAGTATGCAATCGCAGTAGGAGTTCTTTGTCGGTCCCATAGGATTGTTCGGACAGAACCTTAAGGGTATTCATTGTTTTAAGACATTTATGCTTAAGTTACCTTATGTGGGGAATGAATGGGGGTGTTTGGTGAAACACAACAGCTAAAAACTTCTGCTCCTTGTTTACACGAATCGACACGCTCTTAAGATTGATGTCTGTGTCCGGGTGAACCCCACGCTTCCTGGAGAACAGAAAACAAGAGTTCTTTCCAGGGTTAATTTTAGAAACATTCTTTTCTGCCTTGCCAGCAAAATTCTTCACACCCAGCTTGACTTGACATTCACATATTGACATATCACATGATATAAAGGATATGTGGACGTCGTCTATTACATAAAGTAAGTGATTTTGGGTGGCAATGTCTTTTCAAGAGTTCACCATAACTATGAAGAGAGTGCAGCTCTACACTCACCTTGCGCGCAAATATTTTTGCACATGAACCCTCGACAGTCCACAACCAACTCTCACTTGAAACAACTCGATACTAGAAATTCTCTTCGACACGTAACCAACAAGAGTGTTTAACATGTTACCCGAAACGTAGAATGAATTGAGGTCAGTAGGAATCCCGTAACGCCAAACTTCGAGGTCGAAAAACACAGTAAACAATACTGCTGATGCACAAAGGCATCCTTGATGTCCGAGTCAAGTGCGGCAAGTTGATCTTCTGTCGATCGTCCCCCCATGAAGCCTGCCTGGCAGCTCAAGAGAAGACCATTGTACTCAAGAAAGTACACGAGCCTACGTTTTATCATCTTCTCGAGAAGCTTGCCCAGGCAGCTCGTCAGGGCTATGGGACGGTAACTTGAGAATGATGACGGGTCTTTTTCCTCCTTCAAGGAAGACACTACTGTGGCTTCCCTCCAAGATGGTGGAATGTGCACGGAAAGCCATATTTTATTACATTGATGTAAAAGTGTTTCAAGTGTGTCTGCGTGTAGGTTTTGTATCATTGTATGTGATGTTGTCTGGGCCTGGAGCTGAGGGTTTACACGTGCTGGGAGCAGCCCTCAACTCATGCGACGAAATCTTTGAGTTATAAGATGTTGACATTTTATAATCTGCTGTACACTTCCTTTCCGACAGTTGTTTGTGTTTTATGAAAGTGATCATGTAATTTGCAAAACTGGACACGTGTTGGAAGTGTTTTGCGGGTGTGTCAGCCTCGTCTTTAAGTGCATCCACTTTTGTGCTGACCAGAGGCAGATTGTGTGTTTGTTGTGTCTTGAGTTTGCGTATTCGTGTCCATGCTTTTCGCGTGTCTTTTTAGGAAGTTACTGATGTTATGAATGAACTACAACTATCTCGTTTTGGCTCACTTCGCACACGTTTTGCAAACGCCTTGGCCCGTTTGAACAACAGCAGGTTACCCGACGCGGGGAACCGATGAATACCCCTCGCCTTCTTCTGGGCCTCTCGCGCCCGCTACATTCTGATTCCACCATGCCTTCTCTGGTTGTGCGGGGAACCAGGGGAGTGGGGGATAGACTTTCGGCGGCGTCGAGGATGTGCGCCGTGAAGTGGTGGGTTGCTTCTTCAAAGTGTAGGAGTCCACTGAATGTGTGGTGTAGTTTGGATGTCTTCGTAAATGTATTTCAGTTAGCTCTGCTTCATTGAACCTGCTTTAAGTTCGACTGCGTGGGCCGTTTCCTATATTTGTTAGTGAGGTGGGGAGGTGGCTACTGCCGTCAAGGTCATTACCCACCTCCCACTCGAGAAGAGGAAAGAGAACTGCGGAGCCGATAGCCAGGTTTAGGGCGTTTTTTGTTAGAGAGGCACGCTCCCGAGGAAGTCCGAAACTTCTGTATCCGCGATCTCGGGAATCCCTGTGAGAGGAGCCCCTAAGAGAATTGTGTGCCTTAGGTTCGATTGTAAGGATGTATGGTTCGGGCAGCTGGTTAACCCGCGCCTCGAAGTCGGAGCTTGAAAGCGCAAGATCGGGAGGAATGTATATGAAGCATAGCGTTATCAACCTGCTAAATATTATTGGGCAGATTGCTGCAGCCTCAAGGACAGTATTCATAGTGACAGGGTGGCTTGCTAAGGATTTCCAAGCGTATAGGGCCACAGCGCCAGAAGAGCGTCAGTAGCCTTCCCCCTCCTTTCTTTTAAACCGAGTAACTAATCAAGAACTTTGAGTGTTTGGAATCGAAATGTGTTTCCTGGTGACACGTTACAGATTTCTTGGTAGCATGCGGAATTTTGGATATATTCTCAAGATTTTTAAAAGGCCTCTGCAGTTCTATTATATTGTCTTTCCTGCTCCCATTATGAAATGTTCGTAGCTACTGGAGGGTGTTGTTAATGTATCGTCTTCAGGGGATTGGGCTCTCGGAGGGGGCTTTTTCTCCCACTCTAGAGATTTGGATGCAAGGACACGTTCCTTTCGAAGGAAGCAATCAGGAATGGCCCCTCGTCCATCTCACCCTCGGATATCCTGGGGTGCCCCATAAACCAGGGCCATTGCACTTGGCTCCCATTTGTGCGCACCCCGCACGGGGCACCTTGAGTTTTCATGGTGACGGTGAGCAGCGACACTGCGGACCCCGAGCTCCCAACATAAGCCGTGTCCAACCGTGGCGAGGTGTTTTAAGGGGAAGGGTAGAAGCCGTAAACGGTGGCCGTCGGAGGTCAAGCTCCGGTCTATGGGCTCCCTGCCTGTTTACCAGGCCGGGAGCTCCGGGACCTCTTTGACTAGCAGGGTAAGGTCAAAGGAGAAAGTACCCCCGTCTCCCTGCTTTTATATTACGCTATATGGCATTTAAAAAACCCCCCTCCATACGTGATCGGCCTCCGAAAAGGGGCGGCACCGAAGTTTCATTTCCACTTCTTTCAACAACTGTCTTTCCAACCACCGTAAACAACTATTCCCGTTTTCTTGTAGTTGACTCAACTGACACAGAAAGATCTGTCTCTTCATTGTCTGTCTTCTTGGTATCGAAGTTCCTGACGAGCATAATTGGTGAGGCGTACAAAGCCAAGAAACAAAGAACTGGGCAATTGCTGGTCGAAGTCACCAAGCAGCAGCAGGCAGAAAAACTGTGGAACCAGACCCGAATCGGTGATCTTGACATCAGGGTCATGCCCCACCGCAGCGCAAACAGCTCCCAGGGCGTGATCCCCGATCCCGATCTACTGAACGAAACTGAAGCCGACCTGCTGGAGGGCCTTCGAGGTCAGGGCGTAACAAGGGTAAGGTGCATAAACAGAAGTAGAGAGGACAAACAAATACCTACAAAGCATCTTATCTTAACTTTTGACAGGTGGAGCCTTTAAGAATACATAAATGCAGGTTTTGTTTGATGTCCGGTCCGGCCTTACATCCCTAACCCGCGGCGCTGTTTTAGGTGCCAACGGTTTGGACATGGCACCAACTCCTGCCGCGGCCGCCTTACCTGTGCAAAATGCGGCCAACATGACCACCCGTCCGAAAACTGCAACGCCCAGAGTTTCACTTGTGCCAACTGCCAGGGGCCCCACGCAGAGTGGTCCCGCACTTGTGAGAAATTTAAGCAAGAAAAACAAATCATAAATGTAAAGGTCACTGAGAACATCACCTTTCCAGAGGCGAGAAAGAGGTTCGCCTCTTTCCCTCTGGGGAGGTACGACGACGCAGCTCGCCTGGGGGCGGAGCGGCGTCTGGTGTCCACAGGGACCCATTTCAGCGAGTCTGACTTGGTACCTCCGCAGCCCACCCTGGGGTGCCTCAGGCAGCCCAATCCGTTGCCACGCCGCTTGCTGAAGCAGCAGCGGTTGTGGTAACAACCTCTTCTGTAGGCATCGGTGCCGCTGCCGCCCCTGCCTCCACGTCCTCCAGTGCATTGGAGGGTGCCGACCGGATGCACACAGTGGGCCCCGCATCGGCTCCCACCACCACCGCACCTCCCATGCCACTTCTGGTGCCCCGGACGCCCTAGGCGGTGGCGGCTGAAACGAAGGGCTCCCGAAAGGGGGCAAAATCGCGGGGGGCCTGGTCGGCCGGGTACCCTTCTGGCATCCGACGAGAAGATGGATGTCGCCCCGTTCCTGCCCGCAACGCGGCGCAGGGAGCGGCCTCCGATTTCCAAGCCGACGGAAAAGCCTAAAAATCCAAGAGTAACAGCCCCGAAAGACGACACATGAAAACACACGAACACACACACTCCAGTCATTCTTAAATGTAAATAAGGGGAACAGAAAACATCATCCAATGGAACTGCAGATGCCTCCTTAAAAATCTTCACGATGTGTATGAGATTCTGCATGCCAGTCAGCCAAGTATCATGTGTCTCCAGGAAACCCACCTCAATTCTAAACAAACAAATTTCTGAAATAGTTACATGGTATTCAGAAAGGACAGGGTTGGCTGCACACACTCTTCAGGAGGTGTGACAATTGTCGCCCGGAAATTCTTAGCCTGCCACCCTGTCACACTGAACACTTTTCTTGAGGCTGTAGCAATCTGTACGATAATATTTAATAGGCTGATAACGCTATGCTCCATGTACATTCCTCCTGATCATGCACTTTGGAGCTCTGACTTCGAGGCGCTGGTCGACCAGCTGCCCGAACCGTGCATTCTGACAGGCGACTTTAATGCACACAGCTCTCTTTCGGGCTCCTCCAGAACGGATGCGCGAGGTCGCCTGATAGAGAAATTCCTTACATCTTCAGGAGCATGCATTTTCAGCAATAAACAGCCTACATACCATAACATAGGTCACAACACATACTCACATCTTGCCCTGGCCTTTGGTTCTGATTTCTCTTTCCATGTCTTGAATGGGGTGTGGGCACAGACCCATATGGTAGTGACCATTTCCCAATTCCTTAACGTACATAGGTCATGCTGTCCATCTTCCCAAAAAAGGTTTAATGAATCAAAAGCGAACTGGAGTACATTCACAGAAACATCTAAACTACACCACACAACCATAAAACACCTACACGTGGAGGAAGGATCCCAACTCATCACGGCACACATCCGCAACGCTGCCGAAAAGTCCATTTCCCACGCCTCCAGCGCTCCGCGCAACCAAAGGAGGCCATGGTGGAACGAGGACTGCAGGCGGGCGCGAGAGGCCCCCAACAAGGCGTGGGGGGTCCTTCGCCGGTACCCCACATCAGATAACCTCATTTCATTTAAACGGGCCAAGGCTTTTGGGAAGCGAGTGCGTCGTGAGGCGAAAAAGAAGAGTTGGCGCACCTTCCTCACTTCCATCAATTCATACACTGAGACACACAAAGTCTGGACACGAATACGAAAACTAAAAGGACAACAGACACACAGCCTGTCCCTGGTTAGTACAACAGGGGGCACACTGGAAGACCAGGCTAACACACTCCCTCAACACTTCCAACACGTGTCCAGCTCAGCGCAGTACACTAATACTTTCATGCAACACAACACATCTGAAGAAAAGAAGCCCTTACGAGACAATAACAAGTCGAATTCTGCTTACAACTCTGAATTCACACTTCATGAGCTAAAGGTTGCTCTTTCCACTTGTAAGCCCTCAGCTCCAGGGGCAGACAGCATTACATACACCATGATACAACACCTACACGCAGACACTCTTGAGACACTCCTACACCTCTACAACAGAATATGGCTTTCGGGGCAGCTTGCAAGGTCTTGGAAGGAGGCCATAGTTGTGGCCCTTCTGAAGGAGGGGAAGGACCCTTCCTCTCCCGCAAGTTATCGTCCCATCGCCTTGACAAGGTGTCTGTGTAAGCTCCTCGAGAAGATGATAAACCGTAGCCTCGTGTACTTTCTGGAGTACAACGGTCTTCTCGAGGGCTGCCAGGCAGGCTTCAGGGTGGGGCGATCTACCAATGATCAACTTGTTGCACTGGAATCCCGTATAAAAGATGCATTTGTCCATAAGCAGTTGTGCCTTACTGTATTTTTCGATATTGAAAAAGCTTATGATACAGCCTGGCGCTACGGCATCCTCAGGGACCTTAAGTCATTTGGTTATCCGGCAACATGATGAACATTCTTTGTAGTTATTTGGCCGAACGAACCTTTCGAGTGAGGATTGGCAGTGCACTTTCCAATGTATATTTGCAGGAAAATGGTGTCCCGCTAGGTGGAGTTCTAAGCTGCACGTTGTTTATAGTTAAGATGAACTCCCTCCGAAAGGCATTGCCGCCGACCATTTTCTGTTCCATTTATGTAGACGATGCGCAAATATCTTTTAAATCCTGTAACCTGTCAATATGCGAACGTCAAGTACAGCTCGGTGTTAAGAATCTTGCTGGTTGGGCGGACCTTAATGGGTTTAAACAAAACCAGGTCAAAAGTACTTGTGTTGTGTTTTCCAGCAAGCGCGGTATTAACGCGGACCCTGAGATCACGCTTAACCGTGCACCTATTCCTGTTAAACGGGAGCACAAGTTTTTAGGTGTCATATTTAACGAAAAGCTCACGTTCATCCGACACATCAAAGCACTTAATAATAAATGCCTGAAAACACTAAACATTCTCAAGGTCCTCTCCCACCAATCCTGCGGTGCAGACAAAGAACTGCTTCTCCGGGTCTTTAGCGCGTTAGTCGGGTCTCCATTAGACTACGGCAGTGTCGTGTATGGGTCGGCATCGAAAACAACCCTAAAAAGTCTTGATCCATTACTCCACTTGGGTCTGCGCCTTGCGTCGGGTGCCTTCTGCACTAGCCCGGCCCAGAGTCTATATGTTGAATGTAATAAGTGGTGCCTTGAGTACCAACGAACTGTTTGTAAATCACCCGTCTGTTCTATTGCCGTTCTCACTTAGAGTGAGACAGGAAGCTTGAAATTTTGACAGTTCCTTTTTAGACATTTACACATCTTCTTTTACTGACGTCTTACCACCCTGGCAGCTTCAACCGGTTTGTTGTGACTTGTCCTTCATGAAAATTGATAAAACCAGGGTACCACAAACTGCTATTTTGCAGCCCTTCTTGTCCCTGCAGTCTAAGTATGAATATGCAGAGTTCTACAGTGACGCATCAAAAATTCTCCTTCGGTGTCGTGTGCGGCGCACGGACCCGATTTTAGAGTCTCTAAAACCCTGAACTCGAAGACCAGCATTTTTACGACGGAAGCCCATGGAGGTTTGCTTGTTTTAAATCACATAGTGCAACATGAAATACCCAAGTCTATCATTTTCACAGATTCACTGAGTGTTGTACATGCATTGTCGTCCAAGAAGTCTTCTAAAAACCATGTTCTTAATGTAGTGTATAAAACCATTATGTCAGCGTATGCATTAAATCTCGAGGTGATCGTGTGTTGGGTTCCAGGCCACTCTGGTATTGCGGGAAATGAGACCGCTGACCAGATGGCCGCGGCTGCTGCACATACAAATACACCGGGCATACCAACAGTACCCTACACTGACCTCAAGCCACACATCAGACAACACCTTTGCGAAACATGGCAAGCACTTTGGAATCAACAGACAGACAACAAACTACACATAATTAAGCCACTCTTGGGACCATACACGACTGACAAACACGACAGACACACTGAAGTTGCCCTTGCTAGGTTACGGATAGGCCACACCTATATAACGCACTCCCACCTGCTCACAGGCTCTCCAAGACCTCTGTGCAGCAGGTGCGGAGAGGCCCTAACCGTGATCCACATCCTCATACAATGTAAGGCACTCGACATTACACGACGCAAACACTTTCTACAACTACACAAATGACATATTCCACCACACCCGTCATACTTCTTAGGAGACGATGCCATGTTTTCTGTTCAGCGCACCTTTAGGTTCCTATCAGAAGTTCACTTTTTACAACTCATCTCATACCACTCATAGTTCTACCCCTGGTCCTATACACCAGCCACCTTATTTATCTTTTAACCACTCTTGTTCTTCACCCTTGCCCTTTACACCAGCGGTGCTCATAGTCTTTTAACTGATTTTATTTCATGGTCTCTCTTCATCAAATAACTTTGTGTTTGGCGCTCTTTGCCCACGTCGGCCTTGGCCCAATAAAATCAAACCATCATCATCATCATTTGTGCGAACTTTGATTTTTGACCCGCTACCGCCGAAAGTTTCGGGAGCACCACAGGTGGCAGGGGCGTTGCGGCAGGTGTGAAAGAAGATGCAGGACCTCCGGCGTCCATCACCTCCGCAGTCTCCTGTGGATCGACGTAGGGTTAGGAACCAGGAGCCACAGAGACATTGCTCCCGACGGTGACCGTTGCCACATTAGCCGCCGCTCGCTCAGCGAGCTCTGTAGTTAAGGTTTTGGCAGCCTGAGGCAACCTAGTTTCGCGGGAGGGCGCCGCCAAGTTTTAGTCTCGGTACTAGGATCCCGCCGAAACCAGATGCCACTGCACCCCCAAGCGAGCCGCGTCGGCGTACTTCCTCACAGGGAAAGAGGCGAAACTCTTTCGCGCCTCCGGAAAGGGGATGTTTTCTGTGACCATGATGTTTATTATTTTCTTCTCAAGTTGAAAATTCTCGCGTTTTTAGAGTACACCACGTGTGGGCCCTGACAGTTAATACAAAGCAGTTGTTGCGAACAACAATTATGAGTGGGATAGTCATAATGGGCGCACTTTGAGAAGGTTATTTGGCCACCACAAAAGGGAGTACCACGCCCGAATCGGTGGCACTTGAAACTGCGCCGCGGGTTCGGGGTCTACGCTCGGAGGGAGAACCGAATAAAACCAGCATTTATGTGGTCTGGAAGGACGGAATGGTCAATTGTCAGGGTGATGCGTCGAGTGGGTACTACCTTACCGTGTCTTCTTATGGTTATGCGCCTGATAACCGTCACACCTTGACTTTTTAGTCCTTTAAGAAGATTGGCCTATGTCCAGTTTTCTGGATCTGGCTCAGAGATCGCGCCCTGCTAACTGTTGAGACTGCTGTGGGGCGTGACCTTGATGTCAAGATCGGTAATTCGGGTCTGCTTCAGTAGTTTTATGGCCTGATGTTGATTGTGCAACTCGACCAAGATCTCGCCGGTTCTTTGCTTCTTACCTTTATAGGAATCGCCTATATTACTTTTTAAAAACTTTGAAACCAAGAAGACGAACTGGAAAGCAATGTGCCTGGCCATACATACCAAACCATACGGCATGTATAATAGTGCATGCTTCATACCAAACCATACAGCCAAACCATACAGCATGTATAATAGACGTGGCGGGGGTACTTTCGTTGCTTTGGTTACCCTGATACCGAAGGTAGGTCCCAAAGCTCCCTGCCTCGTAAACAGACAGGGAGCCCACCCACCTGAGCTTGACCTGGGCTCAGACGGCCACCGTTTGGGGTTCTACCGTTCACCTCTAATGTCATTACCAAGGTCGGTTACTGTGTCAGTATGGGGGCTCGGGGTCCGTGCTGTCGCCAATACCTTCACCAAGATTACTCAAGGTCGCCTTTGCGAGGACAGCGAATGCTTTTGCAGTTTTTCCCCTAGAAGGCTGATATGTATGGTTAAGTAAAGTGAAAAGCAGAGACTCCCACTCTTTCACATAAGCACAATCCACCCATCGCTCTCGGTGTTAATGTTTTCATCAGTGATAACGTGGTGATGTATGTGACCAAGTTTGGGGGTGCGGGGTTCACTATGGAAAGAAGTACCAGGTATAACGCCTCTACGCAGGAACAGAAGGAAGAACGTGGCAGGGGCTCGGGTTCCTATATTACCTGGAATTGCGTCAAGGCCTGGTTGGGGCATGGCATACCAGATTCCATAGTTCTTACCGCAAGAACTTCGCCTTTGTCGAGTCCGGGTTCGCCCTGAGAGCTCCATCCGGGTTCTTCCAGGAAGCTCTGGCATGTCGGTCCCGTTTTGAAGGTACCCCGCAGCGTACACCTGAGCGCAGACATGGATCTTCGCCTTGCACCCAATGCTTGACGTCAAACGTGTGCCAAGCGACAAGCGCACCAGGCCAGCCCTTCCTCACGCGACCACAGTGCAACCTTCATGGGTCGGTGCTCACTCCCCGCTTCGTAGGCATGGTGCCACAGGAAGCACAAGCGTTCTCTCGCGGTTCCTTCAGCTGTCGTCACCGACAGGGGTGGAAAGTGCGACATAGATTTCGAACGTGGCGAGATCCATGCCTTGACGTACCTGTAGAGTAAGACTTTTATGCGAACAATATGCGTCTCACATACCTCTGCACATTGTTAATGCTTAGCGTGTACCTTCCCTCTCGTTGTTTATTTTGTGCCTATTAACCTTTTCTTCCAGCTTGACTGAAAAATATTTCCTTGACATTCCGCGCCTGATGATTTTGCTCCGTACAAAGGTCCAGGGCGAGGTGCTTGCGAGGCCCTACATCACAAAATGCTTTCTCTGGCATCTTTGGGCCTCTCGCACTTCTTTTTCGCCTGCGGAGATAAGATTTGACCGCAAAATAGTATAGTTCTTCTGCCTGCATCTTTTATAAAAAAACCCGGGTGTGAGCCCGAGCCCGCGGCGCGAGTGCGCAGGGGTTTGTAACCAGAGTGGTCCTGCAGATCTGTGGCCTTTGTGCAAATTTTCCCGCAATTTTAGCCAATAACATGCGAGTATAGTCCTCGGATTTTGTCGTTGGCAAACTTTCTACATTTTCTTGTATACAACATTTCTCAAGTTTACTAAAACGTGTTTCAAACCCGCCGCGGTGGCTCAGTGGCTAAGGCGTTGCGCTGCTGAGCACGAGGTCGCGGGTTCGATTGCCGGCCGCGGCGGCCGCTTTTCTGATGGAGGCGAAAAGCAAAAACGCCCGTGTGCACGAGATTTCGGCGCACGTTAAAGATCCCCAGGTGGTCAAAATTATTCCGGAGCCCTCCACTACGGCACCCCTCATCGCCTGCGTTGCGTCGGCGCGTTAAACCCTAAAATCAATCAAAACGTGTTTCAAGAAAGTCATTTGGGCCATTAGAGTTTATTGTTCCGCAATTGTCTGATCGTTCTTTACACGCATGCTACAAATATTTAATGCGAGAAATGAAATGCACTCAAGTTGATTTTAATTTTTTTAAGGCTTTAGTCATCCGGTCTATTAATCACTTCCGCTTTTACCTCTTTACTGCACTTTCTCTTTCCTCTTTAACAATAAATTCAAAGGCTTTAACGTTTTTGGCAAGTACACCACAAGTATGCAATCAAAAACAGTAACAAGCCCGATTCGTAGCCCACAAGGTAATTGATTAAGCACAGAATAGTTGCATATAACTTGCAGGCTAACTTGGAAACACAAACCACGACGACCATTGAGTGTATGCTTCTTCGGGCGTGACTCCTCTTGCTGCAATGGATTCCAGGCATCCAAGGATGTATTTTAAAACCACCGTTAGATGTGCAGTGCTGGACGCCCAGCCGCTGCTTGCTTATTCCTGCACTATTGCTGCTGGTGCGAGGGCTATATAGGCAATATAAAGCAGCAGTGTCTACCAAGCGAAAAAAGTACGACGCATGAAAATATTGGGAGAATTTAGCGCATGCTTCTACGGCTATCACGGCTGCTGCGTCTGATCGCAAATGCTGCTCTGCCTCCCATAATATGTACTGACTAAACTTGCCTATTGACCTCCTAAAACAACTTTTAACCTCTAAAGCAGTTGAGCTGTCTGTTTGCAGTTTTTTTTTCAATAACGCGAGGCCGTCTTCGCACATCGAGTAAAAGCCAACGCCTGGTAATTATGTTTGACAAGGGCATTGCATGAAGATCTCTCCGTGTGACTCCCTCTCGAACATGTGCGTTCTAGCAGTCCCCTACCAATGTTTTTTTAAACCTAATTCAGTACAGTCCATTCATCTGAAGCCTTTGTGCATGTTTGCGAATAAGCCTCGTTTCATGAATGAAAAAGCAGTGCCCCCCTTAGATAGTGTAAAAGCAATGTTCGCAAGTTATTTTATGTCATTTAGCTTTCTTAAATAAAATTACTTTCTCGTGCCTTTGTTGCTCACCAGTATGACGCAATATTGGCGGTTGCTAACATTTCACCTATAGAAGTGCAGTCAATACTTCTGAAGGCTTTATAAGAAAGGGAAGCCGGCGGGGTGCATGAAGTAAAAACCACAGTTTGGTAATTGTTATTATAAGAGCTTTGGCCGCAGCTCTTTCTGTGTCACTTCATTTTGGTCGTGTATACTGCTCTCTCTCAAACACAACGTGTGTGCTAGGGCGGCTTCTTCAGGCACTCTTAATAATTTTGAGCCTAGGCCACTACAGCAATGCGTCTGAAGCTGTATCCTAGAACCCAAAGCTGGCAGGAAAATGCAGAGAAAGCATCTTCTGGGAAATATTCAGCTAAGACAACTGCGCGCCTCTCTTTTTGCTTTATTTCGTCATGTTTGCCGATTCTATCTGTAGAAACGTATGTACCTGCTAGCTGTTCTTATCCACACACAGAAATCACTTATACCAGCAAAGATTTAGAACCAAAGCATCATCAGTTTTATTGCGAGTACGAGAAGGGGCCTGGCCATTTGTAAAAACTACAGCAATACATATACTCAGTAACAGAGCAATGTCCAAAGCGGTGTTTTCCCAATTCCGCTCTGGTTGCAGTTATAACCTTCTCCCAATTTTGTGCTAGCTAGCGCTGCTTATGGCTATGCCGAGCAGCCTTCTACCTCGTAGGGGCACAGCCAATGCAATGTACCTTTTGTCCGAGAAAGGAAAGCGGTCTGGCTACACAACGAAAATCAGTCCGCTAAATATTTATTATCAGAGAAATGCGTGTACAGGTAATTTTATCAGTTCATCTTGTTGCAGGTGCTATTCTTTTTCACATTCGATTTGCCATTTAACATGCGATTTCATTCGCGGGGGCAACTTTTAACATAAACAAATTACACCATGTTCCCGTAGCTGAACCCTGATCAGAATGCGAAGCAGCCATGGGGTCGATTCAAGTGCCCATTAGTTTTCAGTTCGTCGCTTCAGTTAGGTTGAGCTACGTAGATACCGTTTTATTTACCATTTGCTTCCATTGTACCTACCACACTTTTCACTTGCCGGACCTAAGAATTGGAAAATTGCATTGACCCCATTGCTGTTTCGCATATTACTATGGGTTTCGCTATGGGAAGATTGTTTATTTTATTGGAGGGGTGAGGGGTGTTAGAGAGAGGCAATAAAGAGAGAGAGAGACGTTGTACGGGGTATGCGTTTGTCCTTATATTGGCATTATTATCATCATGTTCAACGTATGTCACGTCGAGCTGTGGTTGGCGTTCCGCTTTGATTATCACCCCTTATGGTCTGTGAGATGTAAAGTCAAGGGGTGTTGTAATGGATGAACCCTAACGTTCCCCGGATGGTTGTGAACTTATTGTAATTAAGGCCCGGGGCGCCACCTGCGCTCCAAGAAGGTAGACATGTGTTCCAGAGGCTCCCTCTTCGACCTCTGGTAGTGCCGGACATCTTGGAGTTATTTCCTTTATTGTGCACTCTACAGCTGCACGAAGAAGCCAGATTCCCGTTCGTGCTCGCTTTCAGCAGATCTGACCGCTCGGCGACGCATTACTGGCGACTTCAACAGTGCCCGCCAGCTAAGCCTCTTGCACGGCTGCGAGGCAGCTGGCTGCCACGGCGCTCTCTCGCACGTGCTCGGACACCTCGTGCTCCCGCCTCCTGCCTACTAGCTCGCGCACGATGTCGGCGGCAACACCGTCTTCATCAGCGCTCCCACAACTTCCAAGATCGACGCTTCCTGCTCCAAGTGGATCTGCGCTGGCCCCCACTCAACTGGTCCTGGCTTCTCCGCCAATGACGCTATCACAAGCTACAGCCTCCACCCCTGCAGCTCAGTCCCCTGATGACCCGGATGGTTAAGTTATGTATCAAGACGTCAACCACCGAGACAATGATGGCCGCTGGAAGATCTGGACTCGAGTGAAGCCCAATTGGAAGACTGCAATCACTCGCTTGGATCGGGTAAGTAGGCCCCGAGCCCTCTTCGTGATGAGACCACTCACAAAAATCAGTGTGCCCGCTACACCAAAAAACGCCCTCGCGCATCTTTCAGGCACTCGTGCGCCTACTTCCGAAAAGGCCGAACACGCAACGCACCGCTGCGACATCACGGGAAACCGCATACAGGTTACCTTATACGACCAGGAGCACACTAATCGCCTCCTTGCAACTACAAGTCTCTGGTTTCAGCACGACAACCATGTGGTCACTGTTCCTATCGAGGTCAAACCCTCCCCCTACCGTGCGAATACTTCTTGTGGAGTCATCACAGTGGAACCTGGAGATTTAAATGAAACAATTTTGAATTGGATTCGCTGTGAGCAAGCTGATGTCTTGGCGGTGCAACGGATACGCAAAACGAACCGAGCTGAACCTTCGCCTCTCCAGCGATTCCGCACCTAGTCAAATACTATATGGCTATAGTTAAAGTATCCCCCTATGAGCCCAAGCAAATGGTTTGCTTCGCATGCCTAAACATCTGGCACATGGCGAAGTTCTGCCCGCATCAATCTGTGTGAAGTAAATGTTGGCGCGTGCATGCCGAAGCTGAACCATGCGAGCGCATACGGTATTGTGTGGCATGTAAAAAGGATGGACATCTGGCAGTGGACCTTAAGTGTCCGGCCCGCACTGCGTTCTCCCCTCACACCAGTTCAAAAGTGCAAGACGTTGTCTCCTTGGCGGGGGGCGCCACCTGCAGCTGCATCGAGCGAAAACGCTTCACATGGGCTGGGCAGTTTTTCATTCAGTTGTGCGCAAATCGGTTCCCCGCCAATCTTCGACGCTGCCAGCGGACTCATCTCGCCGTAGTGCACCCATGGACGCTCGTTTGTGACCAGCTGGTGCATTCTCGACGAATTCCCGACTCTTTCCTGGACGAGCACGCTAGCCCTAACCCCAGCGGTTAGGCCTCTCCCGATTGTGTTCCATGCAGGTCTCGCCTGGCGACGGGTGCCGCGCCGCGGAGTTCCCTAGTTCCAACTCAAGCGAAGCGGTGGAAAACACGATGCTGCATGACTCCAGCGAAGGTGACAATGCAGAAGTCTACTCCGGTAACAATTCAGACTGGATCAACGTCGTCACCAAGGCTCAGCGGAGACGACTGCGCAAGACAAACAATGACGTAGGAATGACCACCGCGTCTTCAACTCGGTCTTCGCCGCTGATACGCAAGGCCACCCCCAGGCCAAGACCCCTGCCCCAAGATGACTTTAAATTGGTCTTGCGCCCACAAGGCGGCCTCAAGCTCGCGAATGTAGAAATGGCCGAAATTTCCCTGGCTCTGTTGAACACGATAAACTTCACCTGGCGCCAGGCTAACCTCAAGGTTCGCTTAGATGCCGTGCAAAATATAGTCACGATCAGCACACCGTCCTCAGATGCAGCCAAGGCTTTGAGCAACGTGAGACAACTCAGGATCGCTGATACTACCCATGCCGTCACCCTGTATGGACTAGCGCCCGATGATTCATCCAAGGGACTGATTCGGGGAGTGCCCCTGCGCTTTTCTGAAGCCGAGATCCTTGCCAACCTTGACCAAAGCCAGTGCGAAATATACGCCTGTCGCAGTCTTGGCCAATCTAATGTGGTGGTACTCACCTTTGCCGGACTCAAGGTCCCGTACTTTGTAACCTTGTTCGGCGCGGAGTATCCCTGTTCGCTGTACAAGAAGACAGTCCTCGTGTGTATCTTATGCCACGAAACCTGACATCGATCCACAGCGTGTCCACAGCCAAACCTCAACGTGTGCCACCAGTGCGGCCTCCGAGAACCTAAACAGAGCCACACCTGTGAGCCACTGAGCACCCTCTGTGGCGGCTCCCACCTGACGGCGACTCGGGGATGCCCGAAACTCTTCCGTGAGCCTTACATACTTCGACGGAGAGAGCAAGCCAGGCACCTGGCGGAGGAGCAAGCCACGAGTAAAGGCTCTACACTGCAACGTGGGCGGCCCAGGGACCGCTCTAGTACCCCTGCCCGGCGGAGGCGCAGCAGCACGGGCTCCAGGTCCAGTCTACCTCCCGGAACAATGTGCTCAAGCCTTACATGACCACTAACAAGCAGGTGAGCTGGGCACATGTTGCGTCTCCCACTGCTCCCAGTAACCCGAACCACCCCGCACCACACGAACTATCACCTACTCCGTGCAAAGAATGTACACAACTCAGAGCACAACTAGCAGCACTCCAAGGCAGACTTGAAAGAATTGAGAACTCCCAAACGGGAAACGTTCCAGACAAACGAATGAAACCCAATCGCCCTGACCCAGAACAATCAACACAAATGGACACAGCTCCCCCACCACCACCAACAATGAATGATCCACTAAGCACGGCACTCGAGCGTCCCGCAGCAAATCAAGTCCAGACACCAAATGCCTTGCAAGTCGCCCAACCTCAGTTCTTTCAGGCGGCCATAACCGTAATGGAGACATTGACTAAAAACATAGATGCGCAGTATAATGCCCTACGACAGGACCTACAGAGACTACACCAACCCGTACAAGTATTGAAGCAGGATGTACAAGCCCTTAAGCCAGAAGGAGAGCGTCACAGCATCCGCATAGACCGCCTCGAGACCGCGAGCCCACGCAGCAGTCGCAGGCTCTCCCCATACTTACGAGAATCTTCAGTCGAAAATAGGGACTCAACCATTCAACATGACGGCCACATCAAATAAAGCAAACGCCGCAGTGGTTCTCCACTGGAACTGCCGTGGCATAAAAAACAAGAAAGGCGAACTTCAACAGTACGTCTCCTACCTTGACACTCAACCAGAAATAATTGCATTACAGGAAACTAAGAGTACCCCTCGTCTGCCAGGATACATCACATATGCCGATCCTACAGGAAAGTCTACAGCGATTCTCGTCAAAGGTTGCGTTGCGGCGAGTCAACACCTCACTCCACAGAAGGACTGCGCGTATGTGCTCGTCGAAGTTCTATCTCCGTCAGCAAAGAAGAAATCCAATTTGTTTATACTTAACATGTATTGCTGGCCATCGCGCAAACAGCCTTGAATACGAGACGTTATCCAGGAAGCTCTATTATTAGCAAGAAGCTCACCCCTCATAATAATGGGAGATTTTAACGCCCCTCATCAATTATGGGGCTACTCTCACAACTCCACAAAGGGGAAAGCTATAGTACAATCCATCCAGCCAGATCATCTAACGCTGCTCAACGACCCCGACACACCTACTCGAACGGGCCCCAGCGTATCCAGAGATACTAGTCCCGACCTTACTTTGTTAGCAGGACCTCTAGATATTACTTGGACTAATACGCAGAAAAATCTTGGATCTGACCATGACATAATCCATCTGTTAATCAAGGACAAAAATTACAAGGCTCGTATTGGATAAGTCCGTATGACGAACTGGGATGGTTTGCGCAAGGCCAGGGTGTCACAGGACCTCGACTCTGACCTATCCTATGAAGAACTGACGCAGGCGGCTCTTAGACATGCCCAAGCACACACTCAAACTGTTGATACCTCTTACAGGATACCTTATGTGGACGCAAAACTCCTCCATATATGGGAAGTGCGACACAGCCTCACAAGAAGGTGGAAGTGGCAAAGACACAATAAAAAGCTCCGGAAGCGTATATCCCTCATAAACAAACAGGCTGAAGATTATGCGGCAGCATTATGCAAAGATAATTGGTTACAAGTCTGCGATGGCCTACAAAACAAATTGACCACAAAGAAAACATGGCAACTAATTAGGCACTTAATCGACCCTCTGAAAAGTAAAGGGGCGTCTAACAGGGACCTAATACGCACACTCAACGCCTATTCTGGAACCAACGCCGAACTTCTGAAGGAGCTGGAGAAGAAGTACCTCCAGACACATGGAGACTTTTCTCTCCCTCCCTACAAAGGGAATCCTAGCCCCGAGCTAGACAAGAAGATTCATCGGTACGAGCTACGAGAGGCCATAGCAGACAGCAAGCGGAACACTGCCCCGGGCCCACACCAACATACAAACGAACTTATTGCAAACCTAGATGACCCCACCACGGAAATCCTGCTTAGACATTTTAACACCTTCTGGGTGAAAGGAAAACTCCCGGATCAATAGAAGATCGATGAGGTTCGCTTCATCCCGAAGCCGGGCAAATCGCCACACATTGAGAACCTGCGACCGATATCGCTAACATCCTGTATTGGCAAAATTATGGAAAGAATTATGCTGAAAAGGCTACAAAACCATCTTGATGCAACACAACAAATGCCGTATACAATGTTTGGCTTCAGAAAACATCTCGGGACACAATACGTGCTCATCGAACTGAAGGAGGAGGTCCTCGTCTCTGTCACGTGTAACTCCCCGAGGGCCATCCTCACTCTGGACTTGAAAGGAGCCTTTGATAACGTGGCACACGAGGCGATCCTTCAAAACTTGGCCAAAACAGGATGCGGGGAGAGGACATACAATTACATTGTTGCTTTTCTTTCCAACCGCAAAGCCATACTCAAGATCGGGGGCGTCACCTCTATTCCCATCACTCTCGGGAGTAGAGGGACTCCCCAAGGCTCAGTCCTCTCCCCATTACTCTTCACCATCGCACTCCTGGATCTCCCAGAGCAGCTGAGAAGAATACCTAACTTAAGCCATGCCCTGTACGCGGATGACGTGACCCTGTCGACGGGCCCCGATTCCCTAGGAGGGTTGCAGGACACACTCCAGCTCGCCGCCGACGCTGTAAATGAGTACGCAAATAAATGTGGGCTGCCGGGCTCGCCACAGAAGTCTGACCTTCTCGTGGTGAGGAGACGCCGAAGAAATAAAGATGTCGACAACATCCAAATCACCCTCGCTGGGCACGACATAAAGCCAAGCAAATCAATCAGGATTCTGGGTCTGCTCATCCAGGCGGACGGCAAGAACAATGGATTGGTAGAGCAACTCACCAAGACCATCGAACAGGTCACGCATATTGTACGCAGGGTCATGAACCGACACAGAGGCATGAAAGAGAGCAGCACGCTCAGGCTTACCCAAGCGTTCGTCCTCTAACGAATAACCTACGTGACTCCATACGTCATTCTGAGTAGAACGGAACAGGAGAAGATCGACGTGCTCATACGCAAGTCCAAGAGGACTGTCATTTGGGCGAGCTGGTGAAAGTTTATGATTGACAATCTAACTCTCGTTCTTTTTTGTGCCGTGTTTCCGCGCGCTGGATTGTCAATCACACGCAAGTCACTTAAGCAAGCCCTTGGATTACCCATGAGCGCATCCACAGAAAAGTTACTACGTATGGGGCTGCACAATACTGTATCGGAACTAATTGAGGGCCACTTGTCAAATAAAAGGGCACGGCTCGCTCGTACACGAACGGGCCGCAGTGCACTGACCAAACTTCAGTGGGTTCCACGAGACCAGCCCCAGTCGCAGGTTATCCCGAAATCGTACCGTAAATCTATAATAGTCCACCCGATACCTAGAAACATGCAGCCGAACTACCATCAAGGTCGCAGAGAAGCACGCGCAAAAACGCTGAATCAGATTTACTCCCGAGTCCCGACGACGGCCTACACCGACTCAGCCCACTACAACGGTAAAATAGCCATGTTGGCCGTGGTGACGGACGGGTGTAAGCATTTGACCAGTGCATCCATTCCAAGAGCCACAGCCAAAGAAACTGAAGAACTTGCCATCGTTCTCGCCCTCACGCAAACCAACACCACGACCATTGTCACAGACTGACAAGAGGCATGCCGCAGCTTCATGTCGGGATGGGTGTCACCCGTTACGCTACGCATCCTGAAAAGCAAGACGCCGGACCGGAAGGTGGCAATGGTGTGGACACCGTCCCACTCCTTCATGAGAGGCAACGAACACGCCCATCTTATGGCCCGAGATCTCACCCATCAGGCTGCGGAGAAGACACCGGAACCCACGCCACTCAGAACCTTCCACGAAATTAGTCAACACTACAGGCTCAGTAGAAGAACATTCCCGGCAGCACACCCAGAGCTCTCAAGGAACCAAGAAACCACACTCAGACTAATACAGACAAATACGTTTCCACATCCAGACAGGATGCATCTGTTATTTCCTACACAATTCGACACACAATGTAAATTCTGTACTCAACCAGGCACTCTACGGCACATAATAGGGGAGTGTGTCAAGAACCCAGACCTGTCAGCCCCTTTTCCTTCCCCTACCCCGGAGCAGTGGGAGATACTGCTGTCCAGCTCCCTCCCTCAAGATAAACTTCTGCTGGTCGAGAGGGCCAGTCGAGCAGGGACAGCACATGGTTACCTGAAATGAGGAACCACCCCACCTTAGTTCAATAAAAAAGTTTTGTCTCTCTCTCTCTCTGTCCTGGGATGATCGTGTTCGTAATCCTGGCAACCCAATAACCAATGCCGTCGGCGCAGTGTCGTCACACCCACTGAAGCTACAGTTTACACTCCACCTCCACGTCCTGAGCCAAGCGACTTCATTCTGCAGACAGTATTTTCCGAACTTGCCAGCCTCCGAACTGAACTCCACCAGCTTCGTGAGAAGAACGAGCAGCTCAAGGCTGGACTTGCACCAACCAAGCTGAGGTCTCATACCGCGCCCCCCCCCCATGCAGCTTCCTCGACCTCAATCACGCCCTCAATAAAGGCTAATTCCTCCTCTACTCCCATTATTGCACCTGCAAAGTCGATCCTGCGCAATCTCCTTCCCTGCACGCCCAAGCAACAAAAAAAGCCGCACTCCTAGCGTCAAGAGTACCCCCACCTCGCCGAAAGCGACCAACACGAACGATAATATAGAGATTCTAAAATTTATTTGCGCTGACATCCAGCAACAATGGCGCGTTCGAATGGCTGACATGGACAAGCTTCGCACCTTCACAGAAGAATATGCTAACAAAACTACGGCCATGATGAATTACCACCAAAATATACGCGGTCGACCAAATGAAGGCGATGAACCGCCTAGAAAGATAACCCTCTGGGCTACCCTTGGGCAATGAAGCGGTCCCTTCGCATTTTACAGTGAAACTGCCCTAGTTTCAATCAATCGGCTTCTATTCTGTCTAGTCGAGTATCACAAATTCTTCCCGTTCTTATTCTCCATCAAGAAAACAGATCCATGCCCAAATTTAGAGGATACACCAGTTATTCAGAACCATCATAATTCACCATTGCAAGACCACACCACTCGCCCAGCCTCTTGTGGTCGAAAAAGCAGCTGTTTTGGTACGATCGGACCTAGGTTGCTGCAAACTGTTCGTGCCAGGCCAATACTCTATGGATCACGAGTTGGTTAGCGTGCACGTTCACCTACCTGACGGGAAACCAATAATTGGAGCATCCGTGTACTACCCTCCAGTCAGCGGCTCCCAAAAATCCATCAACTATAACTTGCTACACCACCTCATTTCGGAGTACCCCCGCACTCCCCTTATCATCGGCGGCGCTTTAATGCGAAAAGTGCCACATGCGGATATGCCTCTACCAATACCCGAGGCTCCTGCCTTGAGGCCGCGATTGACGACTGCGGTCTCTCCCTTCTCGATGACCCTACGTTACCCACCAGGGTGGGTTTTCATTCAAAACAAAATAACAGCTCACCTGACCTCACCATTTCTACTACTGTGATGATTCGCGAGTGGAGCCCCTATACCACCACATGGGGAAGCGATCATTACCCGATCCTCCTTACTCTTCGAGGAAAGCGCTTTCGCGCTCGCCAATGCCTTTCGCACATCAACTGAACAGCCTTGCGAACCAACGTTGAAATCTCTGAACGTGCTACCCTGTCGCAATTCACTGCGGCTATACAGTGTGCGAAATTGACGGCTACAGAGAAAATCATTTGCGACTCTTCGACACCTGCCTTGGACTCACACCCCACAAACCTCCGGAAGCGGGTGAAATCTCTCCTCACTCGTTACCTCACCAACGGCAAACGTCAGCAAGACCTGATCCGGATTCGTCACCAATATAATTCATCCATGAATACCAACGATCCCTTTCAAACGAGCATTGGCATAGCCTTTGTCAGAAATTTGCTAAAGAACGAAGGCTTTCAAAACTAAGGAGCACATTTTGGAACTTGTCGGGCAAGCGCAAGCAAAAACCCATGTTGTTTTCTTCGCTCACTCTCCCAAACATGCCAGAGGACGTTGAGCGTCGCCTTATTATGGCATTTTCCCCTCACGCCCCTCTCAGTCCCCGCCGCCCGCTGCCGACCTCAATGGTTCCAGACGTGGATATACATATCGACGCCCCATTCACCATTGGGGAGTTTAAAGCAGCCCTTCAACAGGGCACACAACATTTCGCACTTAATCATGATGGTGTGACATGGCAGCACTTGTGTAACTTGGATGAGTCGGCACACTTATTACTGGTTGATATAATTAATACAAACTGGGCCTCGGCCGATCTTTCCCAATGACTTCAAACTGACGCTAGTTCATCCAATACCCAAGCCAAACAAAGACCCCTCAGTCCTGACCAACCTACGGCCAATTTCACTCACGCCCGCCATCTGCAAAATTACTGAACACCTAATCAATAACCACCTTCATTATTATTTGAAATACCTGCCACTGTGGTTTCACCCGTCTCAAACTGAATTCTGTTCTCATCTAAGTATGCACGAATTCTGTTCTCATCTAAGTACGCTCGTTTTCTTACAGCAACCTCAAGGCAGGCGAAAGAATTCCTTAACCTCACGCTTAACCAAAACCTTATGCAATCAGTTTCCACTCCGACCAGAGGCACTAACATTCTAGACAGTCCTTGTTTCAAAACCTGAGCTTGGCCAGTCATTCTCCTGTGTTGATGGAATTAGTGACCACCATATTATCTTATTTACCATGTCCATCCCCATTCCCCTCCGGCAGCCATCCAGGAAATACATCAGTGATTACAGCAAAGCAAACTTCAATGTCATTAATACTGAACTCGAAAACTTTTACCATATTTTTGCCCGGGGTGCTCCTAGCGGATCTGTTGATGAAAATTGGCTTTTGTTGAAACAAAAAATTACCGCCCTAACTGATAAACACGTGCCCCTCATCAGTATTCGTGGTGACGCAGGCAGGCCTTGGTACACTAATCACTTACGACGACTATCACAGAAGAACAAACGCCTTTTCCGCACTGCTAAAACGTCGAAATCTACCAAACGATGGAAAGATTACTTTGCTTGCCTGCGCCAATATAACAGTTCACTAAAACGCTCCAAAAAGCAATTTTTTCACACCGATCTTCTAAACATACTTCGATCTAACCCTAAAAAATTTTGGAATCTATTAAAACCTGGACTTAATCAGACCCATAACATTTCTTTGATGGCTGCCGACGGTTCGCCTGTAGCTCTGGAAGAGCGTTCGAATACCATGAACTCGTATTTTTCTTCTGTATTCACTCACGAGCCCAATCGTTTGTCCCTACCCTTTCTACACATGAATTCACCCAAATGCCTCCTATCACAATCTCGGTGGACGGTATTGCCAAACTAGTCAACAACCTTAAACTTTCCAGTGCACCAGGTCCTGATAACATCAACGCGAAGGTACTCAAAGGCACAATCGCTACCTCGAGTCGCATATTGTTTATTATCTTTAACCAATCCCTTTCTACTGGCATCCTTCCGTCTGATTGGAATATAAGTAAAGTAACAACGATATTTAAGGCAGGCAAGCGCTCCGATCCCTCTAATTACCGTCCTATCTCACTAACCTGTATAGCTTGTAAATTACTGGAACATATTATATACTCTAACATCTCGTGCCACCTTGAAATCAACCGCTTCTTCTACCAAAAACAACATGGCTTCCGGCCCGGGTTGTCATGCGAAACCCAGCTCTTCGAATTTACTACTGACCTTCATCTGAACTTAGACTCCTCTTTCCAAACTGATGTCTTCTTTTTAGATTTTTCGAAAGCTTTCGACCGCGTCCCTCACCAAAGACTACTATCCAAACTTTCGTGTCTTCGTCTTGATCCACTAACTCTTTCCTGGATTAGAGCTTTTCTAACTAACCGCAGCCAATTCACTGTCATTGCTGGCCAACCTTCATCCCCTGCTGAAATGTTGTCTGGCGTCCCACAGGGCTCAGTTCTCGGTCCGCTACTATTTTTAATTTATATCAATGACATTTCATTTGGCATTTCATCAACTATCCGCCTCTTCGCCGACGATTGCGTTATTTATCGCCGAATAAGTAACAACGAAGACCAAATACTACTACAAAAACATTTACAAAAGACAGAAAATTGGTGTTCTCTTTGGCTAATGACACTCAACTTATCGAAATGCAAATTCATGCACGTAACTCGTCGTACCGAACTTAATTACACATACACTTTAATGTCAACTTGCCTTTCACTAGTAGAATCATACCGATACCTGGGAATTCTGTTAACAACAAACCTAACCTGGTCCGAACACATACTAAAACTCGTTGCTGAAGCATCCCAAGCGCTTGGTTACATTAGAAGAAACCTTTCACTATCGCCCCCAACCATACGCAAAATGGCATACGAGACCTTCATCCGAACAAAGCTAGAATACGCATCGTCTATTTGGAACCCTCATCAGTCGTACCTAATAGACGCCATCGAATCAGTTCAGAATTGCGCAGCCCGCTTCATCACTTCTAAATATGACTGGCATCTCAGCGTCACCGACATAAAAGCATCCCTCTCCCTCCCCTCTCTGACAATTACACGTGAAATCGGACAGATATGCCTCTTCCACAAACTGTATTATCACTTTCACCATCTCCGTACTTCCCTCTTGCTCACACCGTCCCGTTACTCACGCCGTCTGTTCAATTCCATGAGCATACAACGATTGCATGGTTCATCTAACACATTCAATATGTCATTCCTACCACGTGCCACCGAAGAATGGAACAAGCTGCCTGACTCTGTTGTCCGTGAACGGAATCCGACGAAATTCAAAGAATATTATTATCTCACCTTAGACTTTAATTTTATATAATCCCCAAGACTTGCCGCAGCTGCCTTTTTTAGTTTAATATTATTTTGGTTGTTGTTAAATTCTCTAATTAGAATTGTTGTTGTATAAATTGTCTAATGAACCATGTACCCAAACGTATTTTTCTTGTACCACATATGCACTACTGATGTCTCTGCCCCCCCGCCCCTTATATACCCCTCTGGGGTCCTTAAGGGTTTAATAAATGATGATGATGACTGCCTTTGGCAGCTCCGACGAGTTCTTAATCGCACGTCACGGGCTGGCAATCTGGATTACGTCCTCACTTTTGATGTGGGAAAAGCCTTCGACAACTTTACCCAATCAGCGATCCTCGAAGAGCTCGCTATGGCCTTCCCCAGCTAAAGGGCCCAAAACTGGATTCGGAATTTTCTTGAACATCGACCAATTCGACTCAACAGCACGCATTCAGAATGGAGCCCAAGAACCTTCTATCTAGACAGGGGTGTTCCCAAGGCAGTTTTGGACACTTTTTTTTACTTGGCCATGGCACGTGTGGTCTGCAACCTTGAACGAGACACTGCAGCTCGTTTTGCTATCTACGCTGACGACCTAACAGTGTGGGGTGAAGCCGCCGACTACAAATGCACTGAGGACATGGCGACAGAATTGCAAGCGGCGGTAAACAGCCTCTCAACCACACTCCCAACCCTCGGCCTTCAGCTGGCACCAGAGAAGACAGCATTTCTCCTAGTCCAATGTCAGCTCTAACCGCCCGCCAACATGCATCATAATATCTACATCGGGGACACACCCATTGCCTCACACAGTGGCCATATCCGTCTACTAGGCGTTTCCCTCGCCCGCCACATCAGCGCTCGGCAATGGAAAACGCAGCTCTACAGGAATTGCAAAGCGATACTGAGCCAAATCTCTCGCCTTTCTAACAAATTCGGAGGCCCTAACCAATCGGTGTGTCTCACACTCTCAAAAGCAGTAGCCGTCGGTCGTATGACTTATGGCGCCCCGGCTTATGATATTTCGTCAGCTCACAAGAAGCACTTAGCGCTGCTTTACTTGGCCATGCTTCGTAGGATCACCGGACTTCCGAGGCATTCTCTCATTGACGCTCTTGAACGGGCTGCCCCGGTTCCTCCGATGAAAGAGATCCTTGCGGAACTGTGCAACAACATTGGTTTTGGCGGACACTAACGCAACAGGGGACTGCACTCTGTGCGTGGGATGAACGTGTACCTCCCGTGATTCCATCGGCATCACCAACCCTCCCCCTTGGTTAAACGCGCCTGTTGCAGTTGCCCACCAATCAACCGGAATTCCAAGTTCCCGTCGTACTGCTCGTGAAAGGGCCCTTCAGCGCGTCCTCGCAGCAAAATATCCGGACGAGGTGCATATTTTTACGGATGCCAGCCTCTTTTCTTCCCATATAGGTCTGGCCTGGCGCTACCCAGCTCGACCGGACCTGGACGGCTCCCTCACACGTCACGCTTTTAACTCGTCCCCTGTGGAAGCAGAACTCCAAAGCATCGTTTGCGCACTGAATCATTTGGCCTACACCATTGCAAACCCACCTCCACGCATCCGCATTCTCACAGACGCACACCAAGCCCTCCAAGAGCTGCGCAAGACGTTCACCGATTATACAACAGTGCACCGAATCCAACATATGACCGCCATTCTTTTGCCTTATGGGATCACTACCCGTTTGGCATGGGTTCCGGGTCACACGGATCCGGATGGGGGTTACCAGGCTGCACATAATGAAGCACGACAGCGTCTTGATAGTACACCTTCCCTGGTTGACAACGCGTCGCCCTCCCCCACCTGCCCAAGCCTTCAACTTGAGCACGCACGCCAGGCATGGAGGTGCCGTTTTCTTCTGTTACCCCTCCTGGTACCTGGCTCTGGCTCCCCCGATGCCTCACTCTGCGAAAGTATTCATCAATAAAGCTAAGTCCAAGGCAGCTTTCACACCCCACATCACAGGAAAATGGACTTACTCAACGGGGTCTCCACCTCCTTACTGTCCCCTTTGCCGGATGACCGTATTCGCCCCCCTTGGCCACCAAATCTGGCACTGCTCGGCATTTTCCCTGTACAGGCCTATCCTCACCAATCCTATGCCTCCGGATGCCTCAGAAGATGATCCTCTGTCAAGCGCAAGTGGCAATGAAGTAGTGACACACACCCTTGGTCCTTTCACTAATCCCCCACCTACAGCGACTCTAGAGACTCTCCCAATAATCACCAGTATCCAGGACCTCTCATTACGGCCCCCTAACCCCTCAGGATATACCATATACACTGATTCAATGCAAGCCATTCGCGCCATTCACATGGGTAGGATTCCTGAAGAACTGCAGTATGATCTACGCAAAGCCTTAACAAAGCTACGTCCCCACACTGTCACACTGAGGTGGATTCCTGGTCACGCTGGAATCCCAGGCAATGAGGTTGTGCATAACCTCGCCCGCGAACTTCTGTACCGGGCGCCTGGGATTCCCTGGCCTTATCCACCGACGTGGGACACTACTCTCCACTACAAACAAGAAATAAAGCTTCACTACAAGAACATCAGAGAAACTCTTCGTACACTTCCTGTTCCAGACAAATCTCTAACAACCACGCAACTACGCATTCTTCGACGCGTACAGTTAAATACCATCCTTACACCTGCTCGTTCCTTCTTCTATCGTATCCGACACTCACCAGCATGTTCCAATTGTCCCGAACCATACGCCAATTTAAAACACTGCATTTTCGCCTGCCCCATTGCAATTCAATCCCCACATTTTCCCCACCCACCTCCTTCAACGTGGCGGACTTGGCTAGCCTCGGACCAGCTCTCGGACCAGTTGGCGTTGGTGAACCTTGCCCGGGACATTCTCGACGCTTAATGTTGCGTCTGAATAAAGTTTTTTCCTCCTTCCTCCTCTGTCAAGAGAGTGCTCTGTCAAGATTAGCGTAGATTGGCGCCTACTCCGGTCGTGAATATTCTCTAATGGTAGATCTTCACCTTATCCTGACCTCGAGGTCTGAAGAGAACCCCTGTGCGTCTTCATGGACGCATGATCTTTTGAACTGGGCTAATCCTTCCTTCCCCTCGTTCCCCTTCTGGTCGCAAGGCCTTCCCTTGCCTAATAAAGGACTACAACAACAACAACAATCACGGCCCGCCGAGGTTCCCCGACACACGGCGCTGCGGACGAGGATCAAATGGTGAAGGCGCGTGAAGCGTGCTCGTCTCGTGCGGGACCAGGAAGACACTGGCAACCCTGTCGGTCCAGGAGCCCTTAACGGGGAAGCGTGCTCGTCTCGTGCTAGCCCAGGAACACACCGGCAACACTGTCGCTCCAGGTGCTAATAAAGGGTAAAGCACCACTGGGCGTTCAGCGAGCCGAGAATGCGCATTGGGGGTGTGGACGGCGCAACAACGACCTGGGAGGGACTTAGCCGCTACTATAAGATGCTTCGGAACTAAAAAATGCAGCCAAATGTAGTGCAGCTTTCTCGCTTTAATTGGAGGGCCCATTGGTGTTTGGAGGAGGAGAACTATGAGGTAGGTATATATAATAAGGGTAATAAGCGCCGCTCCCTTCGTTTCACTTACTTTTTTTCACATATATATAGTACACTCTCTTACACCCTATTGTTATGCCAGGGTGGCTTCTTGACGCGCTCAGACAACTTTTACCCTAGCCCGTTACAACGAATGGGTGTGTGGCGTTTTGCTTGACTGGGTAGCCGCCTTGATACATGTAAAATTGCGCGTATGTAAATATTTGGCAACTCAATGCGTGCAGCTCTATTTATTTTACTATATGTTAAATCGATGAAGAATAGCTGGTTGAAGTACACAATAACGAGAATGACACTGCATTTACCACTGTCTGCGAAAAAGCGGACGACCACTTTGGTAGATATGTCGACGAATATTTGCTCGGCCACTATGCAAATAAACTACGATACCAAAATTAACAATGTGACCTGCAAAAAATCCGTCATTGCCGTTATAAGTGGGAGTGAAAGCTTCGCTGAGATTTTCACGTTGTTGAGGTATTTCATTATTACATATCGCAAATATGTCTTTTCCTAGAGTAGGTACAGTCGGGGACCTAATTTTGCAGACCACTCGTAGGCACGCCGATTTTCTCGCTTCCTGCAGCGGTGCTGCAATGGTCACTCAAGCACCGCATAGCGACGCCTTTGTAGCATTCCTTTCTTCCCGATGGCACATTTGGGCCCTAACGTTACGATTGCGAGGGCTTGGGCGCAAGTGCTGCTCGCGTCTTGATAAACACTTGCGCGTCAGGTTTTATTTGTTTTTTTTGTGCTTTATCGTGTACAGACGATGAGACTAGCGGCTTGCGAATGGCGTCCACAAGTGAAGCTCGTACGAAGCAGAGTCTCACGGTACCGCGCTACCGACGACGCAATGCCAGCTATATAAATAGCGAACCTTCATTCACCTTGTTTATTGCGTAATTTGGCCCCTGAACATAAATTCCAGCTCGCTCTCTGCTGCCCATAAAGAAGGCGATTTTCAAGTTTGATAAAAGAAATTATTTTGATGTTTTTGCTGCCGACTTTATTACTTAAAAATGATAGAAATACGTACTCACCTATATTGTCTGTTCGCTCTGCCCGTCGCATCTATTAAAATGATACCTCGGGCTCCCATTGAATGCCGTAAAATTATTCGCTGCTTTTGCGAAGCTGTTTTCCAAAGGGACATTTGCGGGCTTACTAATAGGCCAAGAGATGCTGTTAGCCGAGGAGTTCATTCCTACGGGGATGAATTGCTTCAAGGCCGGAGCAATTCTTCAAAGTCGGCTTGCATTGACTGATTATGAGGTTTTAACGCGCCGATGCTACAAAGCCGATAAGGCGCATCGTAGTTGAAATCTTCGGATTAATTTTGAGAACCTGGAATGTGTAACATGCGCCGAAATCCCGAACGCACTTGAGCATTTTCGCTTTTCGCCTCCATCACAAAAAGGCCACCTGGCAAATGCCCAGCGGAGTGGAAGGACAAGGTCAGCAAGAAAACAGGAGGACAAAGTGATTGTTTTTCAGTGGTTAAACACCCGTTCATTAGTGACAAAACATTCGAAAGGCCCTAAGTACCAAGTAATATTACGGCGAAAAGTAGCGAATAAGGTTATGGCGTTCTTCGACGGGAACCCGACTTGCCGTTTTGAATAATGCAGACGCGCCCAACAAACAGACAAGTCGTATGGGTATGTCTTACGATCATTTTTAAGTAAGGAAGTGGACATTGAAATAAAACAGAGGATTTCTTTTATCAAACTTGCAAATCGCCTACTTTATGGGCAGCGGAGATCGAGCTGGAATATATGTTCAGTCGCCAAATTACACAAAAAACAAGGTGAATAAAGCTTCACTATTCATATAGCTGGCATTTCGTCGTCGGTAGCGCGGTACTGTGAGACTGTGCTTCGTACGAGCTTCATTCGGGGACGCCGTTGGCAAGCCGCTAGTCTCACCGTTTATAAACTATATAGCACAAAACAAACAAATAAAACATCGCGCACAAGTGTTTATCAGGACGCGAGCCGCACTTGCGCCAAAGCCCTCGCAATCGTTATGTCAGGCCCCAAATGTGCCATCTGAAAGAAAGGAATGCTACAAAGGCGTCGCTATGCGGTGCTTGAGTGACCCTTGCAGCCCCGCTGCAGGAAGGCAGAAAATCGGCGTGCCTGCGAGTAAAACAGGACGCGCATGCGCGCCGCGGCGGTCTCGACAACAGGCGCCGGCCCTCAAGAGCGCGCATCGGTGGCTTTTGCCACGCGCTCGCGTGGTCTGCAAAATAAAGTCCCCGACTGTACGTGTGACAAGGTTATTTGTATAGTTCCTGGACGTTGCGCGTACTTCTCTTTATTGGGCAGGTGCAACCACGGTAAAGAAAAACGCTGCTTCGGTAAAAAACAATTGCTTACATCTTTCTGAAAAATAAGAGGCCATTTCGAGGTTAACGACGCTGTCATCTTATGAGGTGAAAGAATGAAAGCCTTAAAAATCATGTACGCAATGCACTCATACAAACTTTTGAGGTTTTGGAAGCACAAGTTTTTCTGTGCATTGTTTTCGTCCCACGTAAGCACTTCCCAAAAACACCAATCTGCTTAACTTCACCCAACTAAATTGCTTTCAAGCATCAAAAGGCCAAGGAACGTCCGGCCTTCGCCGACAAAGGATGGGAATTCACGCATATATGAGAGAGTATATAGGAGTATATGTAACGATGAATGCTTGAACATATTCTGCACAAGAATGAAACTAGCTTAAAAAATTACACGACCAAATGGAAATACAAATATCTGTAATACTTTGGTTCAGTTGGGGTACTACGCAGAAACATCTGTTTTTGCTCATTTTTATCTCTTCGGCAATTTAGAATCTTTGAAGACACCATTGGGGTATTCCCGAAGAAGGCCTTCCAATTCGCTATGTACCATTCCATAAATCTCGACAGGAGCTGCCCAATGTTACTTGAAGTCATTTGGCGAAGCCTTGTGCGTGGGTTTATAATAACAGTTCCTGTAGCTAGAAGCGTGATTCTCGATGAAG
Source organism: Haemaphysalis longicornis (assembly GCF_048455015.1). NCBI lineage: Eukaryota > Metazoa > Arthropoda > Arachnida > Ixodida > Ixodidae > Haemaphysalis > Haemaphysalis longicornis. The sequence goes on along the minus strand of NW_027526385.1, from coordinate 208,789,994 downwards.
CTGCACATTGCTTTGAGCTAGAAGTTGTGGTACGGGGGATCTTGCACCAGGCCGAGGTTCCCCAGAAAGACAGTGCGCCCCGTAGAACACACACCTTTACGGGGAGTCCCGTTAAGCCAAGGTCAACTCCTCAGCCGATCCGGCTGCGTACACCTTGTCAAGCCCAGTCCGCCATGTTCTAATATCTGTCGTGTCGCACCGCATCCTTCGTTTCACCTGAAACGTGTTCATCCTTTGGAATTGCCCCCAGCAACTGTTGCCCGGTTATCACAGCCCCTCCTCTGCGAAGAAAAGGCTCAGACACATTCTTCGAGGATGGCGAGAAAGAGCCGAGATTGTTTGGCCCGATTAGACGTTGTTACACCAAGATGATGACGTTGTCCACGAAACAGCTGAGGGAGAGCAATGTGGAAACTTGAGGTCTGTATGTTTACTTGTAGTCCTGTGGCATAAAAGATACGTTAGGGAAGACAGCTTCTCGGTTACGGCAAAAGGGCCCTAACGTTTAGGGGCAAGTGACGCAGTAAACGTGCGTGAAGGGTCGCTGAGTGGATGAGTGCCCGTCAGAGCCATGTCGCCAACAAAAAACTGAACATTTCGACTGCCCCGATTGTACTGGTCGGCCTGCTGGAGACGAGAGACGCCAATCTGCTCTCGGGCAGCCGTTATTGTGTCACCCAGGCACTGGCGGACGGCCACAGCATGGGGCGACAGACCAGAACCCGAGTCCGTTTATGGAAGTGTCCTGTCGAGAGGAAATTTAAACATGCCGGCGGTAACCCAGTTGGACGATTCAACGTGGTGCGAGTGGCAAATACAATCTCAGCCAGCTTAGCATAAAAATCTTTGTATTGCTCCGGATGAGCAATCAGCATCTCCTTAAGGTTGAAATTCTCACCTCTCAGTTATAATGTATTGAGGCTAATATGTGGTCGTACCTGTTTCGCGCCTGGAGCTAGGTAGTTATCCTCCAACTATTTGCTCTTGAAATACGTTGCATTATCCGTTATCAGCTGTGCGGGGAACCCAAAGGGCGCGAAAACTTCCATTAGGCACTTCCATACATAAGCGGTATTCACTGTACGTATCGGGAACCGCTTTACCCACTTTGTGAAATGCTCCGTCACCCCAAACCAATAAAAATTACCATGCGGGCAGCGGGAGTAAGGGTTCCTGATATCTCAAGCAACGATTTCCAAGGGGCTTTTTCTCTCAAGAAACTGCATCACTCCGGCAGCCAACCAAATCGGGGTTTCGCTGTCTGACACACGTGATAGCTCCTGGCATACCTCAGCACGTCCTGCCTCATTCCCGGCCACGTGACAGTCTGACATACCTTCTCATAGTTTTGGTGCCACAGATGTGTCCAGCCAGAGCTGAACCATGAAAGTAATGGATGAAAACCCTCTGAATCTTATGCGGTACCACAGCGCGGAATAGAAAATTCACTGTGTCGTCTTCCTGCAGAATATACCGCAGCAGGACACCGTCCTCCACCAGAACATATGAATCAAACTCACCGCTCTTGCTGGTGGCAGTCTTCCCCGTGCCCCGAGGGGCTCATAAATTTTACGGCAGTGCCCATCGATTTTACAGAGTCCAGTGTGATTTCACGGCAGAGATCTCCCCTGCTCACAAGCATACCCCATCGTGCGTCAGCATCCGCTGCAGCTACCAGCGCAGGCACTTGCGCAGCCGAAGATGACGGCAGGAGAGCGCGTGATAGCGCATCAGCGACTTGGTTCTGCGAACCCTTCCTGGGCTGGATGATAAAGTCATAGCGCTAAAGCCCAACCACATAGCGCGCAAAACGACCAGCAGGGTTCTACAAATGCTGCAGCCACGTTAACGCAAAGTGGTCTGTTTGAATTGTAAAAGAGGCACCCTCCAGGTACATATCAAATTTCTTCAGTGCAAACACAATTGCTAGACACTCACGTTCTGTGACAGTCAAATTAGTTCGCTCAGCCGGAGTGAGCGCATGGCTATCAAGTTTGACCAGACGGAGAACGCCATCAACTCCAGCATCAGCACTGCGCCAGCCCATAGTCGCTAGCATCGGTCCGCAATAAAAATTGTTAATTAAGGTCCCGCCTCTTTAAAGCCGCTGTTTTCGCCATAGGGCGAGACAGTGCTTCAAAACCTTGCTGTTACGCATCCTCCCATTGCCGTTTCACGCCTTTCTATAGTAGCTGCTTTAGCGGACTTGATAGCTATTCACAATCAGGGACAAAGCTATGGTAAAAGCGTATTATGTGCAATAAGTGCTGCATGCTCAAAACGTCACGCGGGCACGGATGCTCTGTAATTGCCTTGAGTTTGTAGTCATTAGGACGATTCTCTCCGTTGTCTACGACAAAGCCGAGCAACTCAACCTTGCTTTGCTCGCGTAGAGCCCTTTTGTGATTGATGGTGAGACCGGCGCGTTTCATGTGGTCAAGCACGTCTCTCAGATGCACGAGATGCTCCTCAAAGATACGCAAAAAGACGACAACGTCATTCATATAGGCAATCGCATACTTATGTGCATCATCAAGAACGATGTCCATCAATTTTAAAATGATTTCGGAGAGTTCTTTAGCCCAAACGGCGTGCACACGAAATCGAAAAGACCTCTGTAGCATGTGAAGACTGTTTTAAGAATAACCTCTGAGTATGTTTCAATTTGAAAAAAAACCCGAGTGAGTAGTTTAGAGTTGAAACGCGCGTGTGTCGCCAAGCGAAGCATTGATTGATTCAACCGCAGGAAAGGGATAAGCGTCTCTCAGAGTTCCATCGTTGAGACGACGGTTGTCCATGCAGAGACGCACACTTTCATTTTTTTTGACGCCAACACAACCGGAGATGCGTGGGCGCTCTGTGATGGCCGTACAATCCTTGTGGTCAGCATCTCCTCGAGGGCAATGTCCAGTTTTGCCCTCTTCTGAATGCTGAGCGACCGTGGATTGCAGCTCCAAGGAGGGGTATTGTCTGTGTTAATGGGATTCTGGAGGACGGTTGTCTACCCAGGAGTCATCATGAACATTTCAGCAAACGGTTCCAGCACACAGGCAAGCTGCTTCCACTCATAGTCACTGCAAGGACACTCCTTAAGAAACTGCGTGATTCGCTCAGTGCACACCGATATCGTTGTGACTGCAGCTGTGCCTTTTCACGGTACAGATATGCGTGGACACCATAAAAAGTACCAACTCTGCGTCATTGCCCAATTTTTAACCACCTCCCGCCAAGTCAAGCAGTAGGCCCCCGCGAATAATAAAATATGTGGCCAAAATCATGAGCACCACCTAGCCAATTCAGTACGTAAAGCGCTGTCTGCACTTTCTGCTGGCGTAAGAAATGTGAAAGCGCACAGGACCACGCTCTTTAGCAGCAGTAGCATTCGCGATTTGCAAACGTTTGCTACATTTGCGCAACTTCAAACCACTTGCTCGGCAAATTTCAAAGACTGCATCACCAGTGCGCGACAAATGGCCGCCAGTGTCAATCAATGCGTAAACATCGGTTCCAAGCACGTGAGCAGAAACATGGGGTGCTATGGGTTGTGCCTGTGCTTTAACATGGCAAGCAGGGGGTAAAAAAGACCAGTCCTCTCCACCACCTAATTCTGGGTTACTCAGCGATGGGTTAGTCACCCTCGTTGCCTCGGGCTGCATTTCCTCGTCATTATGGTTATTTGCATTTCGGCGACCAGCCATCCCACGGGAAAACTTACGGCAAATGTGTCCTGGCTGCCCACTCTGGTAACAGCCACCAGCTTGATTTTTATGAGGCACGCAGCCTCGTGACCCTCCCGTCTTGACAACTGGGCGAGAACCTCTGGAGTTCAGGAGTTTTCGTGGCACATCCCGAAGGGAGTTACTCGGGTCGGGGAGCACTTTACCTGCCAGTAAAGAGGGCCTGTTTTCCAAATGCACGAGCCCTGGTTAAACGGCTGTGGGGAGTTCCGCCATGGGCGGCATCATCCAGTGTGACACTCAAAGAAGTAAAACCTGGGCTATATTGACACATGCGGATAAAATATGTTGCTGTAAATAGTTTAGGCAAGCAATATGGGAGTAAAATATTGTGGCGTTCGAAGATCTATGCACAATTCTGAGGAAAATGGTCCAAAACTTCAATTTTTTACGATAATCTAGTAGTCTTCAATTGAGGACCGAGCGATCCTAAAGTCTTCAGAAGAGCGTGTATATTTCTCCCTGCAGTGACGCGTTTCGCCAATTATGCCTATAGCACAGCCAATGAACCTCTCGTGTGTTCATCAAAATGGCTCCCCTTCAAAAAAAATGATAGCAGTATGGCTAACATGATTTGTTCATTACGCAGAACGCGGAGCAGCCTTCGGCGAAAAGAATAATGTCGTGATAACCAATAATGTGTTTTTATAGCGCAAGGTTGCTACAGCTTCTACCTTGCCTCGACATATGCTGCGTGTCGTGTCCTCGGCTGCAACTAGCAAGAAAAGAGTAAACAGGTAGTTGGCACTATGGTTATCCTTCGCGGAATCTATCAGATTCGTTTCTTCTCCTGTGCAAGTTCGTCGGTTCTGGCTGTCAGTGGACACCGGAGAACAGCAGATTAAACCATGTTAAATTATAGCAGCATCGTAGACCGAAACAAGCACGCAAGGGCCCACTTTCTGGAGCAACCGGCGTGGGCGCCACGTATTGGAGGATCCACATAAAGAGATCCGCTCTTGTGAAGACTGCCTACATATAACCACTTCATTGAGGATATCGGCGGCCCAGTGATCAAGATGTAAAATAAGATTTTGCGTAGATGTTTGGAGCTTATATTTCGCAGACAATACCAGTTATTGTTTTTTAGTCAACTGACATCGCCGGAAAGTAATTATGACACTATTATAGTTTTTATATCCAAAATGACGACGTTTAGCTATTGCAGGTTGCACATACGCTATGCTTCGCGTTTAGTGGAAGATTGTTTGATGAACCATGATCGTGTAGCAATATCAGATGTGCAAAAATACCGGCGAACTGGTGGCCTAGTTTTTCTCTTCACATGAAATGGGGCTACAGTGGCCTGGATATATGCGGCATATCTCTTCAAACTGCAGGAAAATTCTCTGACTTCTCAGTCCTAACTGAAGCTAGGTGGAAACATAGAGTTTATTCGAAGCCAAGCCGCAGGGGGAAATTGCTTCTTAAAACCTCGAAGGCCGCAAAAGCATGAGGACAAAAACTAAGGAAGATTGAAGCTTCGATTTTGCCGAATACGAAGTAATTGCAAACGTTTTGACTACTAAAAAGTAGTACACAAAGTTTTACGTTAGGACACCATATTAGCACAAAGGTGCATTATTGTGGCTTCGATTCATGTCAAAGGTGCGTTTCAATTTTAAATCGCTCTCTAGCACAAATATAAAACACGCGCCTTCATGCACACAGTTTGTTCGTTCCTGTCACGTTGTATAAATAACACCATGGATTGTGACGTATGTATGATGTGTGGCCTCCTGGGTTTAGGGTGTAGAATTTAAGTGTGTGTCTGTTCTAATACAAAATTAGTTGTGCGTAACCGCTGTGTTTGGTCATGTGTAAGTACGTAAGATTAAGATGTTCCAAAGGCGATACCAACTAGCCCAGCTTTCGCGTCTTCTACAGCCTGCGACCTAACAGGCCATAACAAACGTTCACAGACACCGTATAGGACAGTCTAACTCCAAACTGCGACAATTGGGTTCCCCCAGAAGCCGTTGAACTTGTCTAATTGAAGGGTATTGAAGCGCTCTGGTCCCACCGTCGCAAGTTTACATTTACTGCAGATGAAACGTCGCAACCCTGACCCATTACAGGAAGCATAATACTTGCACGGTGAGATTTGACTTCGTCTCAATGAAATGTCCTGGTTAGTTATTTTCGCTTTGAAGGTAACGTGTTTCCTGCGACATTACAGGGCCCCTTAGAGCTGACAGTCCAAGTTATATGTAGTAGCCCTGAATGCCTATAACTGATTTTTTTTTCATTTCCTCTACTACACCTAACAGTAATCTTCTCTATATTCCACATTGTCCTTCCTGCAGGGTAGCATGATGGGGAACGCATGTGGTCAAACATTCCTACATTTTGCATTATCAAACTTTGCTCTCTATTTTTGTAAGTGCGAAAGAGAGAGAGAGAGCTCTTTATTAGATGAAAGCAGAGAGGTTTGCCGGCATGTTCCCGCCTGCATGCTACTCTGCGGGAATGGGGAGAAGGGAGTAAAGGCCCTAAAAGAAGTAGGACAGAAGAAAGATGGGAACAGAAGAGATTAAAAGAAAAGTGAACACGAACCTTTGCGTGGTGACTTAAACGTCCACACGATCTGACACGTAAAGTTCTAAATTGTCTCTGCGAGGCCGATTCCTCGTAAATAGTCAAATAAAGCAACCAACACTTTTCTCTGGGACGATGGAGAGGGCCAGGGTACAAGGAGACCTTTCAAAGATATAGATGCGTTGTTGAGGCACTCAATCTTTTCTGCGAGGTGAGTTCTTTCTTGGGTGTATGCCGGACACTCTAGAAGGACGTGCTCTACTGTTTCGGGCAATCCACAATTATCGCAATAGGGGTTTGCAGTTAGACCGAGGCGATGGCGGTAAGAGTTCGTGAGCACTGCGTTGAGACGCAACCGCTGGTAAAGGGTTTCAAGCTTACGTGGAATCCGCTCTGGTAGCCTCATTCTGAGTCCAGGGTCTATATGGTGCAGGAAAGGGTGCCGAGTTTCAGGACAAGACCAGAGGCGGTTTCGCTCCGCTAAGGCAAGCTCCTTCGCTAGCGCCGCGGCCTCGAGTTTTGTGAAAAAAATCTTTCTTACATTTCGCAGCTGTAGGCCTCTGCGAGCTGTCTCATCCGCTTTCTCGTTGCCGAGAATGCCGCAATGTGCAGGAATCCATTTTAGGATCACTCGGTGACCGGCGACGTAGGCGAGATGGTGCAGGTACGTGACGTCACGGGATACATGCTCGTGAAGGCTGAAGCAGCTGGCACGCCGCAAGGTTTGCAACGCCGCCTTCGAGTCGTGAATATAGCCCATTCGGCTGGTGGCTGCCGAAGAATGTAGCGCAGGGCTTGTTTAAGTGCATGGAGCTCGGCAGACGTGGATGAGGTTGTTCGTTCCAGGCGGTAGGACAAGGCTTTGCCGGTCGACGAAATGAAGACGCCAGAAGAACTACCGTGAGGCGTAGTTGAGCCGTCAGTAAAAAGGTGGGCCATATGTGAATATCGGGCATTGATGTGGGCAAGCGCGAGTGGTAGGAGGCAAAATTGTGGCAGAGTTTTCTTGGAGTTAAGACCAGGTATGCTAATGTTTATGCAAAGGGGTGAGAGAGTCCAGGGAGGGAAATCAGACGGCATGGTTTGTCGTGCTTGAGCGGGTACAGAAATGATTATAGAGTTTATCACTTCTGCGAAGCAGGAATTTTCGTTGCGCTGTACATTACGGGCCAAGGCATTGCTCTGTGAGTGAAACTGATGCCTCAGGTATATTCGAACTGTTTCCTGCAGCCGGAGAACATCCAAGGGCAGGCAACCAGCCTCCGCAACTGTACCAGTGCATGAAGTGCCCTTAGGCAGACCTAGGCAGGCGCGCAGACAATTATTTCTTGCTCCGTCAAGTTGCTTTTTGCTTGAAGTCGACAGCCGCTGTAACACTGGTAGGCTGTAACGTAGCAAGCCATCGACATAAGCCTTGCAGAGCAGCACCATCCATCGACAGTCACTGCCACAGCGCCTGCCGGCAAGGTACCCAATAACTTGCGACACCGCAGAAACTCGAATACGTAGTTTGTGGACCTCCGGGCCCACGAGAGGTTCCTGTCCAGAGTTATCCCGAGGTATCTTTGGGTGCGCACATAATGCAGTCGATGACCCCCAAGGATTAACGGGAATTAAAAAAGAGCTCAGTAAAAGTGTTCAGAGATGAGTGGAGAAATGCAAACAAACCACGATCAACCTTGTTGCCATTTTGATATCCAAGACGAAGCTTATGTGATGAAAACGGACGAAAGCCTAAGGGTACGGACATAAGACTTTCGGAAGATTTTTACACACCCACCATGGAGTGAGGAAACGAAATTTATTTTTCAATAGTCGGAATTAAGGAAAGCAATGCAGTGGGAGAGCCCCCGCATTTGTGTTGACATCCTGTTCTTCCCTGGCAGTAGCTTTGGGCACCTGGACCAGACATACCTGTTCTGAGCCACGTGGTCGATACGCATTGTCTCACACTGCTCGAGGCTCCCCCTATTTATGATAAAATCTCACGCTTGTGCTTCCGATTTCTTTTTTTATGTTGCGGAAAACTTACATATTCTAATAAAGTCACCCATGTTTCCACACTGTTTACACGCACTGCAATGAACCGTCGGGAAGCAGCGTTTCGACACCACTGGTTTAGTAACCTTAGTTGCCCGATGGTACTATACTACTCTGCGCCTTTCGCGCAGGTTCTTTATTCCTGCTGCTTGGTATTTGAGCCTTCCCAACATGTATAGGTGACTATGTCTCGGTCAGTGGTCAACCTCTTCGTGCAGCATTTTCTGCCATCCGGCCTGGTCGGTGAAGGCCCAAGCCCCGTCATTTATCATACCGTTCTCCGATAGGCTAGAGTACGCTGTCCCCTGGGGACTTCGTGAGCTCTTTTATGGGGGCACCACTTATGCGTACTTTTCCGCGTCATCTTGCGAAAAGAAATTATAGCTGTGTTCCGCGAACCGACATCCCCTATAACATCGCACTCATCGCAGTGCAATTATGAGCACAAGAACGAACATATGGCCGCTGTAATATTGCAATGCATTCAAAGAGTTTAGCGGTAGTTTAATACAATGAAGGGTTTCTCAAAGGCTGCAGGAAAAAAATTTAATACGATAAAATCAGTTGTATACAACTGCGGGACTGTTTCCCTAGTGTATGAATCCTCTCTCGTTTCGCAACGGCTTCAACTAAACACAAATGTCGCCGCCCAAATCTAACTGGAAAGTATAAAAAGAAAAACGCGTGAGCCAACTTAGGAGAATACAGGAGTGCAGGACTGTATGCGCTTGTGCGCATCACCTCATGGAAGGTATAATATATATGAAAAAGAAGGCCCGTTCGTTTCTCTAATGGAGAAACGCCTGCTCTCTTGGACCGAGGGGCCCACAAGCGCATAAAATTACGGCAAAACGTCCAAAATGGCCGCAGTACTATGACGTCTTTGATTTGTTCAGCTTTAAATCCCGGCCAGGGCATACCTGGTATAACCCAACAGCTGGCGGATATGATAGTCATGAGCCGACTGGCGGCGCGACTTTCACACCAATTGAAAGGGACGGTAATGGGGACACCACCGTTGTAACACCAAGACATCGCCTAGATAGAACGAGCTGGGACAAGATCTTGGGAGGTGAATTGGTGCAGTCTTGAACGATTGCCATTTCAGGCTTTTTCGAAATTCGTCCTATGGCTACCCTGTTTGGTTACCAGGCAGGTTGCCTATGTTCTCCAGAAAAATGTCTCCAAAAGCAATTTGAAAACTGATGGTTTGACGATGACCAGCACCGGCAAAAATGTACACAAAATACGATAATATGCGGAGCAGATTGAAATATTTCCACGTTATAGAAAACAAAGCGCGTTTCGTGTTTACAATGCATTGACGGTTGCCCGGGTTTTTCAAAATGAGATTAGCGGTCAAGCAAAGTGCGCACCAGAAACCATTTTACCACCTTTACAGCTAATAAAACATTTATAAAGACACTGCACCAGCAATAATTCTTTATATTGCACAGCTTTAGTGCGGAAGAATAATGTAAGTGCAGGGACGCTGGCCGGATAAGAGCTGTAAAGACAAGCTTTCACAAGCTTTGGACCATTTACTTCGTCTGCAGTATTGTGTATATAAATTATAATAAATATAAAAGAAGGAATTATCCGTCAGGTATCATGGTAGTCAATAAAATCCAACCACTACACATTAGACGCCAAATTGGCCGCCTAGCTTATCTAAAATCTCTAATTAGGTGTAAGACTGCATTATCACCCAGTCCATTTATTAGTCCGTTAGCCACGAGGAGAACACAACACACACATAGCAATAGTTTATCCTCATTGTTTGCCCGAAGAAATACCTTTAGGTTTTCATATTTTCCACGGACAGCAGATGACTGGAATAAATTGACAGAAAGTGTTTTTAGTAGAAATTTCACGAGAGCCGTACACGATCATTTTAGCAACTTTTAATTACTGACGTTCGTGTTTTTAGCGACGTTTCTCAATGTTGTACGAGATTTTATAGTTTTATTTGGATTGGAAACCCTGCTATGTTTTTACGAAAATTCAATTTCCCCGTGGCCTGTTTATTTTCTAGTCTCCAAGTGAATTCTAAGTTGACGTTACCCAATTGTTTTTGTTGCAGTGTATTACATTTAATGTGCGTGTATATTCTTTTTGTTCTGCCCGTCCTGCTTGCACCATTTACTTGGCCTGCAGTATTGTGTAAATAAATAAAGAAATGAATAAAATTTGAAAGGTTGGTCACATTCGGTCACTTCTCGCACTTAGTAGCACTCTATATAAAAATGCATGCCTAGGCTCATTTGAAACGATATAACCTATAAAGTTTTGAGAAAGTTTATTGGGAGCACTTTCTCTTTTAGGCGGGAAAATATTTTTTATTGAGCACCCACCTTAAGTTCAAACTTGGGGCCCTAAGTAGGTTTCGGTGCAAGGTGGTTTTCTGCACGGATGCGGAGAGTTCGTGCGTCAGTGCAGGCCCATCCGCCGCATGTTTTGCTGGCTTCCTAAAATGCTTCCTGCTTGGTAAAGGTGACTTCATATGCACCTTGAGGCCTTCTGCAGTAATGAGAATCTTTTGTAGCTCTTCCACATATTTCATCGACGTACGAGCGTATAGATCACTTGGTTGTGCATTGTGCCTTTGAAAAGAAGTCACGAATTGGCTGCACACTTCGGAATGACAGGGCAATGAAGATATGTGGATTTAAATGAGGACAGGGTTCTTGGTGTACCGCCCAAAAGAGTGCGACGCCATTCATCAGCGAAGAAGAAAAATTTTCAATAATTTATGACGATGATTCTGTTTCGTACTATCTTCTCGGAAGAAACCACGTAATACACCTCTCTAAAAGCAATTGCTCTTGCTAAATCCGAGGGGATCGTACGACCACTTAAAAAATTCCTAGAGCTTTGCTCAGCTAACCTTGTATATGCAAAGCAAAGCTTGGCTTAAATTGGTTGACTGCGAGTTTGGTTTATGTACCCTTTTATGAGGTTGAATTGGCGAAAACGGCTTAAAGCCATTCGGCATCGTGCAAGGATCCCGGAAGGAAGCCAGCCCTTGCTTTAATTCACGGTCACTGCAGAATTCCTCTGCGCCGGGCAGAAGAGGAGTCACGTAGCTCGAGACGACCCAGTGGCGCATGCGCGCGAAGTTGCGGGGTTGGTCGGCTGCCTATCAGCTAAGCGGCCGCACCCGCCACGGCCGCTGCGTCGCTCAGTTGAGCACAACATGAAAACTGGGCCGTGTGTGCAGCCTTATGCACTTAAGGGGGGTATCGCTGGTGGTGTGTCTGAGGTAAAAGGAATGTGAACTTGCGTATCCGCGGCAACACTGCTGGGGGATAGCCGCAATTCCTCACTTAAAAAAAGGTCTTTCTACCGTGTGTTTTCCCTCTGTCGCAGACCCACCCGGCGCACAACGTTTTTGCGGGCAGACGTGACACTACAGTCTGCGGCTGCATAAACCGCCAAAGCTTACAAGGTAAGCTTCGTATCCCAGGATGGAGGCAAATTTACAAATAACTGATGTGAGCGATTCTATATAGCATCGACGACTAAATGCCGTTGTGAGCATTTATGATTGCGCTATAGATATTTATGAAGTGTGTAATTTCTAAGTTGAGAATTGAATCGCTGGTGTTTGCTGCATACTGGATAAATAATTTCATGTTCTTGCAAAGTTTGTAAAGGTTTTAGGCAGGAGTGTTGTAAGTTGGACCAGTTGGTACTATTCCATGGTGGGTAACAGTGCAAACTGGAAGAAAACGCGGAAAGGTAGAAACACAAACAAGCGATGACTTTCATGTAATTTTGGTCGAAAAAACACAAATATATGCATAAGTTTCATCCTCACGGAGGAATGCGGGAAATGAAAAGAGGAAGAAAAAAACACCCCAGCTGCTGACACTGGCGGTACAGATTATAATAATTACTTTTCAACCTATGCCTAGATAAGGAATGTCTTTTTCATGCAGGAAAACGGAAGGCTGGCTGACATAATCCGTCGATCAATTCAATCAAAGAGGCTACAAGTTTAGACAAATACTTCGAGCAAGATGCTCCACAATCGTACTACTGGGTATATACGCAAGCCAAGGTACACCCATTCATCTCATACAAACTGTGACGAGATAGAGGAAAGTGGTGCTGTGTGTGTCGAACAAGGAGTCGAAGAGAAAGATTTTTAAAGAGATGACGTGGCACACCCTGGACAATCGCTATTAGTGGGTATGCAAGTAAAAATCAGATGAAGAGGAGATCGTGAATGTTGAGGAAGCAAGGGCGGATTCGTAGGAACCGTCGTTTGAATGCCCCCTGCTAGAGGCGGTAGCCGTGATCTCCCGAGGCCGTTGTCACGGTGCCCGGAGCCCCATCAAGGCTGCAATGACAGCCGTGCTTCAAATAGCCTGATTCTACTATGTGACGTGTTTTAGCGGTGTGCCGACCCACCGACAGCAGTAGAGAATCGGGACTGGCCAATGCCTCCACCCTGGGTTGGCCACGGACACGTATCTCTTTTGAACTGCGTACTGTTTTTATTTCTTTCTCGCCCTCACAGAACTTTGCATTTTTTAGAGAAAGTATCTTACGCTGCTCGTCGATGTAACGTTCGTTTCGTGAGCTGCCTCGTCCACATCAACGTTCGTCACCGTCTACTACGCCTTTCTCAAGCGCCTCTGTCATTTGTACGGCGCTAATCCTGAGTCCCAGTCACCAATACCATAACTGGCGCACGCGACAGGATCTTTTCGCTACCCTCTGGTAGAGGGAAACAGCTAGAAGTCGAGATTAGTGACGCAGATTCGATAGCGCGAGCATTGAGAAGCTATTAAAAGTCTGAAGGCGGACATAACTCTGTACTAACACCTTGGAGTCTGATACTTTAATGAACCAAAGAGACTGGCAAGTTTTAGATTTTGATATGGAAATTGAAGCAAAAACAATTAAAAAATGGACTAAAAACGCAATATACTGCAGGAATTGAAGACCTGAATGCTAAAGTATGTAAGAATCAGCCTGGAGACAAGGCAGTTGGGAGCTATGGTCTGGGCTGTAAAAATTGCAGGGGGGACCTACTAGTCCAGTTCACAGAATGGAATAACCCCTGTATCGTGAATACCTTCTTCTGCAAATGGGAGAGCCTTAAGTGGACGTGGAGAAGCCTGAATTGGGAGCATAAAATGAAATAGACTTCATAGATGCGATAATCCTGGCATCATACCGGATGCCGAAATAGCCGGAAGGGTAAGGCGTAGTCACCACTGTATGGTAAGATCTGGAATTTGGCTAGATTTGAGGAGGGACCGTAACAATCTAGTACAAAAGAAGCCGAATAATGAGCTAACAGTAAGACGTAAATTCGAAGAATTAGGGATTGCGCTTCAGAACCGATATTCAGCTCTTGCCGAAGAAGCATGGTTCACGAAAGAGGAAGCCAGAGACAACCTTACACTCACTATCACGGATTGTGCAGTAGACGTTGGGGGCGCGATGGCTCGACAGGTTACTGGTAAACATTCCCAGAAGACAAAATATCTAATAAGAAAATGGCAAACCATGAGAATCTCCACCCCATTTGACAGGATAGAAGCTTTCCAAGTTTGCGAAGCTTTCGAAGGTAACCAATAAACGTAAGACAGCTGACATGCGGAAGTGTAACATTTGAGAGGGTAGAATACTCTATACAGACCCGAGGTAGCCTGAAAGCAGTTAAGAAGCGTCTTGGCGTGGGGAAAAATCAGATGCATGATGGATGCAATTAAAGAGAAGCTGAGCAATATCATCGGAAAAACGGATAAAATAGTCTACGTAGCAGGGGAGGCATATAGGGATCTCTACAGAAGCCGGGATATCCAAGACAATGGCGAACGCGAAAATAGTTCTGGGGAGATAGACATCCCACCAGTAACGACAGAAGAAGTAAGGAAGGCTTTGAGAGAAATGAAAGGGGGCAAACCACCTGATGACGATCAGATAACGGCAGACAATTTGAATGAAGGTGGAAAAACTGTTCACAAAAAACTGGCAAAGCTGTATAGGCAATGCCTAATGGCTGCAACTGTACATGAATATTGGGGGAACGCGAACATCATCCTAATTTATAAGGAATGTGACATGAAGGACTTGAAAAAACCGGTCCACCAGCTCACTGTTGTCTACAAAGTATTTACCAAAGTTTCGCTAACAGAAGTTCTTCAACCTTAGATTTCAGTCAACCTAAAGAGCAAGCAGGGTTCCACAAAGGCTATTCAACAATTCGCCATATTCACACGATCAATCACGTCATGGAGAATTCCACTGAGTATATTGAACACCTACTTAGAGCCTTGATGGATTTATGGCTGTTTAGTATACGAGAATATTTTGGTGGCATTATTAATAGTTTGATATTTTGAACTTCCTCAAGTAAACGTATTCTGCACATTGCACTTTTATTGCAAATTGATCTGGCGAGTGAACCGTCGGAGTGAATATTTAAGTCATATGGCTTTCACCAAAGGTGCATCGGCAGGACTTCAATATTTGTTGCAGAGAAGGAAATTACATTGAGGCAAACCTTGTACTTTCTGCTGTCAGGACTTTAGGCGTCCTTTCACACACTAACTTGACAGATGGCGTTGCTTTTGTGAGGTTGTCTGGTGTGTTGTAAAATTTAAACAAGCACATCTTTCATTTACCGTTCCTTCTCTGATATCTCGGCAAATTTTAAGTACGTTCTACCCTAGTATCGTTGTGTTATTCAGCCACAGTGAATACATTACCCTTAAAATAGTATATTTTTTTCCAATAAATACAATTCCCGATGGCTTAGCTTTCGTGCTTATGGACGCCTTTTCCTAATTTCAACCATCTGTCGTGCCCTGTTGCGTCTATTTGTGCAAGAAGCCTGCGGACAGAAGTTTTGACCACCCCAACTAACCACTAATATCTCTGCAACGTCCCAAAAGTATCCGAAGGTCTATGTCTTAGCAGTATCTCTATTAGAGATCCGTACATTCTGCAATATTTTTAAGAAAATTTTTGGATGTTGAGATAACGTTGCTAGTACCATAATGCCGGACGTTCTTTCAAATATGCTAAAGACGTACTGTCGATGTTGCTGCTGCATCATTTGTGGACAATATTTAGACATAATTTCATGACGTTTTTCAGACGTTGCTGTTATGTCCCTTTTTTACTTCGAACATGTCTATCGCAGTTTTATTTATTTTAGCTATATCTGCTATACTTTCTTTTAAAACTCTCCACAGGCGTACTGAATTGGAGTTATCGAGGTGTTTTGTATGTGTTTTGTATGGGTTTGTACCGAGCGGTTTTATGCAAGTTTTTAATTCAATAATATTGCTTTGTACCTTTGACCTTCAAAACAGTAGCCCAATACCGAACCTCACGGAAAAAGGCACGGACTTAGTGAAGAATTCGTTTACAAGCGACTTCGCCAACAAGCCTTGGGGGGGGGGCAGTCATTGCCGTCAAATCTGAACAAAATGAGATAGGATGATAAACGAACACGCAATTGGCACAACTCTACTTGCTACTTGATTTAACCTAGATGTTATCTACCGACTGCAGCTTCGTATGAATTCACAGTGTGAGCGAAGCAAATTTCAGGGCTGCCTTGATACCGAGGTTACCATCGAAAGTCAATTGTAGGTTACGCGACAAGGCACTCTGCCTTTTTTGCCTTGAAAAAACAAGTCGATGACACCCTCATTGCAAAAAATACTAAACCAATCAGTCATGTTTTGCTAAGAGTCGAACCATGGACATCCAAACACAACGCCAGCATCTAAGCACCAAACCACTCGACCACGCCGGAAAACAATGCGTGGACCCAATTTGGTACCCTAACTGAGGCTGCCAACAAATATCGTCGAGTCATTCATTTTGCCGTATTTCACGAATTTCGGCAGTGCTAACGCTCGTTTTTTTTTCAGCACCGATCTTGGAGGTGAGGCCAACTATGCTAATAGTGTAAGTGATGTTACCAAAGCTCCCTTAATTAAGCCAAGAAAAGTTATCACGCTTCATCGTTCTCCCTATGCAAGCTAAGGTGGCCGCGAATGAAATTGAATGCGGCGCTAGGTTTCTGGCGTTGATAAACTTTGTTCGTTACGCACCGATATTGCAGAAAGGCCCATCATGCTAACACTACAAGCGATGTAGCCACAGCTCCTGTATTTATCACACAGATAGCTATCCTAGACCCCCGACCTCCCAGATGAAAGCCAAGCTAGCAACGAAGGAATGCGCACTTTCGAACAGAAATAGCTTGTAAGTTGCCTCAAGGCACCCAATTACCGCAAGTTTAAAAAACACTATTTTTTCTGCGAACGTGATGACTCCAAACCACGATATTGACATAGAATCCAAACGATGTCGCCTGCTTTCGGATGCTTTCTGGCGCTGCGTCTACGCTGATATCTGGCGAGCATAGACATCGTCGTAGCTCCCGCGTCAGCTCACTTTACCGTGCATTTTGTCGACATCATCAACACGGTGTGATAGTGACGCGTGAAAGTGCGGAAAATACGCTGCACGTGGTTGCGGCCTGCGAACAGACCGAAAAATTAGGGCGCCCACAACCCAACGGCAGCTGTATTTCCACCGTAGACCCTTAACTTGCCCTAAATGCCGTAATCTAGATTGTCGGTACAAGTACTGTTCTCTTTAAAAAATACCCACGCTCAAGCTTGTCTTGTATATGATTTGCCAATGTTATCTTTATTTACCAATAACTTTGGCATTTATTTCGCAATGCTTTTCTTATCAAGGTGTGTGTCTCTTAGGAACTAGTTTTTCCCTCGGACGAACATGAGACAGACTGTCGTCGCGTGGCGAGTCCGACCTTGCGACAGTTGCATTAACTGCACTCCGTATCGATGCGCGTGCTACTGGCCGGTGACGGCACGGGTGTGCACGCCTTCAACATTCGTTATTTCGGTGATTTAACTAACATGAATTTACAGCCAAATAGTGAAGGTAAGTGAGTACTAGTGAACCTCGTTTTCTTGTCATATGTATTTAACGTAGCAGAGTTGCTCTCAAACTTCGGTCCGCGTAAGCGGTTAGCGCTTACTTCTTGAGTGACTCGCTTCGTGCGTTGCGCCGAATTGTAAGTAGACCTTTGTACCTGGCTGCTGCGTGTGTAAACAAAATCAATTCTCGCGCAATTTTTAGCCCTGTTTTTGGTGAAGTGGTTGTGTTCTGAAGTATTTTGCTAGCCAAATGTTTTGATTTGAACTGAAATAATTGAAGCTGGAGAGTGCTAATATAAGTGCGTGTGGGAATATAAGTGCGTGTATGCGTTACACGCAAATCGTGTACTTTCAGCGAGATAATATGCACTCTTGGTTTTTGTTTCGTTTCTGCAGATGCATTTTGTTTTCGTCGTAACAGTGTTCGGTTAAAAATCGTGCACAATAAATTGAATGATTGCCGTGCTTGTAGCATTAGAATAAAATCTTAAATCCTGTGATTTCCTAGTGTACAGAATCAAATAAAAATGCGATCTGGATGGTTTTTTCGCGTTTTGATTGAGTGTTCAATCTTTCCGAACACTCAGTTTGGTCGTGAAATGTTGGAATGAACAGCGTGTGTGCAACCCGAAATTATTTGTAACGTCAGAACTACACGCATGTTGTAACTTGTACAGTAGTATGAGCAGGGATGGTTCCGCTTCGTACTCTTACTGCAAACGTAAAATAACCATTCAGAACCTAGTAAACATATTCAAAACTGGCTGTTAAATTTCTGTCACTTATTGAATTTTCATCTCAAAGAATTTAGTATGTAACAAACCCTGGTGATCAGAGTAACAAAGCATTTGGGATTCGCAGGTTTAAAGCAGAGTATGATTCTCGTGTCTGGCCTGTCGTTTGCTAAAAACTTACATGTTGCAGTCTGCTGACTGGTGCAACTTAGACTATGTTTGAATGTGATTGTGCTGTAAACTTTTCTTGCACTACTTTGATGCTTCCTGCTGTACAACGTATACTTCGAGTAAAAATGTAGGCCTAGCAGGACAAGCCAACTGGAAAATATGACGAGTTTTTTTGTAATGTGCGTTTTGAAGGTTTAGTTATGCATATATACCAACTAGCCAACCTCGCAATTCTGCTGCAGGGAGTATACATCCATGGAAGTGATGCTGTCTGGGTTTGTGCATGTTTCCTTTTGCCACATTTTGTGAACATGGCTTCATCCATGTATATATTGTCACTTCAATCCACCAAGCGGTTAGGATAGGCACATAAAAATATTTTGCAAGTTGAGATGTGACCTGTAGCTGGGCTAAAATGTCCTCAGAGTCTCCATTCACGAAATATAGTTCTTATATATAGAGGTACCTCACATTAGCTGTTATAGTTAGATATAAGGGGGCTATAGTAGGGCCAATGCTGACATTAAATTATACCCACTCCGCTCTCTTCCTGTCCCTTAATGTTACACCCAACTTGTAGCGTTCTATTGCCTGCTAAGTCGTCCTTAATTTAGGTTCGACCCTTTGAGTGAGCCTGGAAATTTCTGCGCCGTAGGTGACTACCGGGAAGATGCAGCTGTCATACACTGTCTTTTTAAGGGACAATGGTAGGCGGCCATTCTGTATTATACCAGTCCTAAAAAGCTGTATTAACAACATAGATTTTCCTGTACCCATGCTTTGATTGAAGAACTGGCTTGCGCGGGAGGTGCTACTGCAATTGTCTGCAAAGGGCGGCAGCTCAAGCTACTGTTGACGGGCAACTTTGCGCAGGAGCTCTCCTGGTTTGGGAAAAAGAGAAGCACCCTTTTTTTCAACTGCGAGTGGCATCCTACATTTTGTGTAACTAGATATCTTCGTGTTGTTGCAGACATGAAATTCTTTCACCATGAAACGTATAGGGCCCAGATTTTTATTGCCAGTCACAGCCTGCGCAAATATCAGATTTGTGGATAACCTTCGGCTTCTTAGTTTTCATTGCTAGAAGAGGTATTATATTTCTTTCAGCCTTTGGACCATAAAACTTTTACTCACTTTTTAACCAATCCGGTCTTCAAATATTTTGGCAGTATCTGGCACCACAACAAAGAAAGCAAACTGTTCAAGAATCCCGATCGTAACTGATGATGGAGGCATGCACCACTGAACCACCATTGAATCATTTCCGTGCTTCCGTGCGTTTTTATTTTGCGTTATTGTTCTTTGAGGGTATCACTTGGTTTTAATCACGTAATCATGTAAATCTGTCTTGTTGTAACTAATATTCAATCATTTCGGTGTTCCACGTTTTTTCGCTTGTTCCCAAATTACATCAATTTGTGTGAAATATTGTAATAGTGTAACTTTTTATTGTTTTCCTAACCAGAATTGATTAGGTTGTTTCTAAAGTTTTTGTTGTTTATTGTTGTCAGCCATTTCACAAAGTGCGAATCATATCATCACGTAATTTTTTACTGTTGTTTTAACCACTGTACAGTCATCTCTTTACACACACCTTTTCTGTATATGATAACCATTTCCCAAGATGTTGGTTTGTTTAGACTAGCTTAAATTTGTATGGCACTCACAACCACTACTTAACGCCACTTCTGTGTTTCGAGGGTGCTTTTTTTATTGTTCAACAAATTTTCCACTAGATTTGAACTATTTAGTTGCGTAAATTTGCTGTGTTTTTATAACCACCATTTAATCATTTCTTTGTTTTCACACTTTTCAGCGTTGGTTTTCACCCAATTATTTTAATAAGAGATATTGTAAGTCGTATATCTACCTCGTGCTTGTGCCCTGGAATTACATGTTTTCTTTCCTTCCTATTTTTTGTCAACCTTTCTGCTGTATGTGACCTATGTATTGTCATGAGTATCTGTACTATTCTTGTAATTGTACGACGCGTACTCTGTAGCCCAGGGCAGACAGGAATCAAAATTAATGTGATTGTGTTGCGAAAGCATGTTACATAATTTGGAAGTCAATACAATATATTTTGCCTGAACTCTTGTTGTGTTTTTTGTGTACTTTGAAAGCGTTCTTACTACACTGCTGAAGTTACACACAGCTAGGTTGGAGACTGTCATTTTAATTATTTTAATTTTTGAATTGTTTTTGTTATAGTTTATTTCCAGAAGGCCTGTACAGCTGCGCTGTGTGGTACAATTTGATGACGCTACTGTGGTTCGCTTAGAGTCAAGGGCGCTTGTGCTGATCAGGACTGGATTGCTGTTACTTACTGCCACTTGTTTCAATGCGACATTTCTTGTTTGGAGCTATGCTTTGTGTGCTTCTGCAAGAGTGTGTGGTCAGCTTGGCACTTCACACATGAGACTTCAGGCAGTATGCAGCACTTCAAAAAAGGAAACACATTATTCTAGAAGCCAGGTGCCAAGTAGCAGCAAACAGTGCAGAATAGCTAGCAAGACATGTATTTGAAGTATAAATGCCCAAAATGTATTTTAAGCATAAATTCTCATGTAGGCAACGTTGGCAAGGGGGGGCCAAATTCCAAAATATTGTATAAAGAATGTAAATTTCCAGCATACAGGTTCACCTCAACAATATCACAAAAGTACACTAGTCATGGATATAACAAACTAATCATTCTGCCAAAGACAGCAAAACAATGTAGAACAGACATCTATATCCGTCTTGCATGCGTACCACTAAAATATCCATAAGATGTACCACTAAGATAACGTCCCGTAAACAGCATATAAAAGTACCTTGAGAGGTCTATTCTACGTTATCCTTTGTGTGATTTGTATGGGTTTCTTGCAGTTGTAGCAATTTTTTAATATATGTAATTTCAACTCGAACGGTATGTCTCCTGGACAGCTGCAATGTCGATTGCTGATGTCTCCAGGATATCTGCAAGACGTAACTTGGTTTACTGGGACCCCGCATGCACGAAAAGAAAGCCCGTTTTGTCACCTGTAGTCATGGTAAAAGCAAAATGGTCTGGTGAAGTCTGTAAAGTAGGTCAACCAATTATCCTGTAACCTATGGGCGATGTTTATCCGTGTATTACTCTCTATTGTTCTTCAAAGCCTGCTCTTCTGCCCGCCCTGCATCACGGGTGCGGCACACACGAGCTCTCAGTAGTTCCTGACCACGCAGGCACTTCTTGAAAGCGGCCTGTGCCCATAGAGGACGTATGAATTGTGGCCTACATAATTACAGTAACTTGCGGAATGTGTGTTTCTTCTCAGCTTTCATCTGAGCCTGCAGTACCACATCGAATGCGTGCCATTTCACCCTTGAGTTGTGCTCCACTCATTGCTGCACTCTCACGCTCTTTAAAATTATTTTTCGTTCCCTACTGCTTACTTTGACTATACAAATAAACTAGATATTCGCTCATGCTTATGCGCTGTCGGCAGGGAAGCTTTGGTTGCGTAAGGGATTCTTGCGTTCCCATGTATAGAGAACTTCGTTTAAACAATTAATTCCCAAAGACTTAAATATTTCGTTATTATTTTTATTTGTACTCTTTATTTAGTTAATTATTTTTAAATGAGGTTGTTGTTCGCACGAACAAAAAATGCCGATTAGGGAATAATTTTATATTCACGAGGAGGCTCTACCCAAACTGATAACTTTGTAGGTTAGGGACTGGTTTCCTCGATTTTACACAATAAAACGTACGCACAAATATAATATAGATGCCGACTCTATATCAAGTGTCCCAATGGAAGGGCGTCCTTGAACCAGTGGTGTCTGTTATGATGCCGGTATCGCACTACGAAACCTTCCGGCGGTGATATTGTCACCGCATGTCGTCCTCCAACAATCACTAAAGCTGCGCCCACTTGCAAAACGACTGGGACGATTTGCCTAACGTAGGTGCGCTTGCAACATTTGGCCCACCATTGTCCTACGTCTTGATCGGGTGATCATCCCCTATAGATAGTACAGGATGCTTGTCTTGTTGGGCGTTCCCTTCCACGGCGCGGGTATGTAATCAATGTGGCTGAATAACGCAACGATAATAGTTTAGAACTTACAGCAAGTTTCGCCCAGATTCCAGAGAAGGAACGGTAAATAAAAGATGTGCGTTTTTCTCATTTGGCAACACACCAGACAGCTTCAATAAAGCAACGCCGCCTGTACAATTCGTTTCTGAAAGGACGCTTAAAGTAAACATTAAGTGAAACAGCTACGTCGTCTCAATAAAAAGGTAAAATTTTTCACCTATGTGATGTCCTTCTCTGCTGCAAATATTTAACTTCTGCCGATTCCCCTTCAGTGACAGCCATCTGACTTTATCATTCGCCAGATCCATTTGCAATAAAAGTCCAGTGTGCGGAATACGTTTACTTGGGGAAGTTGAAAACATCAAACTATTATCAATGCCACAAAAATATTCTCACATTCAACAGCTACATCACAAGACGTTTTCGAAACAGTGCTTTATGCTAAGCTGGACGTTCCTCAAAAGTTTGTTAAACAGTTTTTCCAATAAAATTAAAGTCCACATTTGTTACCACCTTTTTACCCCTAAACAAACGAGGCCAATATAAGCACGCCAAAACGTTTTGGATAAAATAAGTCCGACTATTTAGTTTTAAAATCGTTACCGCGTATTACACACTGTGGAGTCCAAACAAAATCCGTGGGGAGTAACCTTTGCAAACCATACTTGAGAGTAAAGCAATTTAAAGTTGGTTCGAATGATATTTGTACTGTTTTTTTAACTGCAGCGTGTAGGCGCTTGCGGGTTTTGTTTGTTTGGTTCAAAAAAACGTCATTTTAATGTTATTTTGGCACTCCGAAGTTGTCGGCAATTGGCTTTGTCAACAATAACTGGTCTACTGCAAACAAACTGCAGAATGTCTCCAAGAAAATTCGACATATCTTTTGCCGGCGGAGTAAAAACCGTTAACAATCTTGCTGATAAAAACTTTTCCTTTTCTATGTAACCAACAAACAACACCTCGTAGTTTATAGAAATAAATTCTACTTATGACTTTAATAATGAGGAAGGGTATTTTGGAGGAAGGTCCATTTACGCACAAGAAATGGTATGTTGGAATAAGGTAAACGGCTATCAAATTTTATTGTCCGCGTGCATACAATTATGTGTTTCATTTATTTAATGAGATTCGTCTTTTGGTATAACTGCTTATGTTTATAGAAGTCTTAGTATGGCGATAATATATCAGAAGTCGGTGCCTTAAAAATAGCATTTCAGGCTAATATTATCAAGGGCTTCTTTAATCAAACTGACAATGTCAAACAGTGCTTTAATCAAAAGGAAGAATTTTTTCTTGCAATTTGAACTATTGGGAAATATATGTCGCTTGAACCTATTTTGCTTTTGTATTTTCTGTGTGAAGTAAAGCGACCATATCCTGCCCTTCCTCCATAATAGAGGTATAAGGTTCACGCAAATGCGCTGTTCTGGCCAGGCGAACTTGGCCAATAAACGTAACATGTTTTAATCAGCTACCACTAGTTACAGTTGCATTCGAGAACTGTCGAAGAAGATCTTCTGGGATTCCTTAGTTGTAAATCATATTTGAAATAATGATTTTGTTTACTATATTAAAAACTTCTGTTTCAACATGTTTTGTTGATAAGTTGAAAACTAAGGAATAGTAGGTGATAAACTGGTGGTCGTGGGTTAGCCACTATTCAAGAAGGAGTAATTTTATTGGTGCCACCTGACTTTTACTTGAAATATATTTTGAAAGCGTGTATGTGTTGCACAAATATGTATAAAACGCTAAGTGTTGTAGTAACGCCATCTGCATGCTTGCGTTCTAATTTGAATGCAAATAAACCACAGACTTCTTATAATTTCAAACAGGTGAAACTTACTGTATACTGAAACAAATACACATCAGGTAATAGTTAACATGGGTGAAAGTTTACTACTTCCCGGAGAGCAGCTTCTCACAATGTCCTATGTAAGAAACAAAAGTACAAAAAAGCAATATTTGTATTTAATTAGGATGTAACCGACACCTAATAATAATATAACAGTGACGCTGATGCTTTAGGATTATTTCGAAGTTGAAGTAGATAATAAACAACATTTTCTCTGATTCCACAACAGCGTTTCCTTCTGTGTCTCAATACAAGCGTACGCATGTCTCTACGCAGAATGTTTTTATGACACAAGTGTATACGTCAATTTTGGAAAATAAGCGATGGACAGGTTTACCGGGATAACGCATAATGACGAAACAAAAAAGCATACTTAATATTTGTTACAATAAAATAGCAAAATGCACTAGAAATCTGGGTTTTGTACTCCACAAACCCCCAAATATTCCCAATCGTTTTTTCAATGTTTAGGTACAATGAATATACATTGCCTGTGTTGGGTACGCTAGGTGCAGTTAAGGCGGTGCCGTAATATTTAAGGACTGTACATTTTCTAGACAGGCATAAAGCGTTCAGTGTGTATTCTACACTGTGAAAGATGACCAGTGAAGAATGTTGCAGCAGCGAGTGCACGAGCAACAGCACGTGTGTTTGTAATTTGCAAAAGAAAATACTATCTCGTCAATCAGCTGAGTGAAATTTACTGAGACTCGATGTTTATTCTGACATACATACAGGGGACTGTACATGTTCCTCTTGCGTCGTAGGCCATTTACGTTCTGTATACAAACCAGCTCAAACCGCTCTACAAGGCTGGAGTGAAGCCAACACGATGCCTGGCTGTAACGTACACGTTTAAATCTTGGACCAAAAAACCGACCTGTCATCCGTTAAAGCATGAAGTTGAGCTGCACATGCACGCCCTATGCCTCCACATCCTCCACATCCATGCATGCTTAACCAGAAGAACATCATGCCTTCATGGTCAGACTTGAAACATTCTTGCGAAAATGCAGCATCCCAACTTTTTCTATGTGATAAAGAAATATGACATTGCCATGGCATTGCAAGTTGGCAAGTTGCTGTTCCCACGGATGAATTCGAAGCCACTCGATAAATGGGACTTGAGATGGACGTGGTTACAGCTGCACGTTCTGCGGCGGCGGGGTTTTGTTGTCTTCTGGCCCAATCGCGCATGTGTGATCGTAGGCGTTCATTATTGTGCCGTTGTTTTTCTTTCGAGCGAACGACACGAGTCAAAGCAAAAGCAAATTTAATGTGCAACTACTGCAGTGATTTCAGGGCGGATATCAGCCGATTACACGAACTGTAAAAATGAATGCATTGGGTCCAAGCGTATAAAACTTGTGACCGACGCGTCGGTGGTGTGTTTTTGAAACGTTCCTTTTAAGAACGTTACTGCACATCCAACAATTCATTTGCTCAAGTTGCATATGCTCTTTGGGCGCCTTAGGTATTATGTAGGGTGTGGTATTTCCCACCAGCGTAACTCTTCTGACGGGGTGATAAAATGTTGTTTTCTCAAACAATATCGCTTATGAGAAAAAAAAAAACAGAATTGGATTCAACTGTCATCTTCCAGTTTTGCACGGGTTTAGACTTTCCCAAGGGACAGATTTGGGATTTGTTAAGTCATTCATTACATGAAGAACACTATGCACAGCTTTGTTAGGCACAAAATTCCTCAATCTAAACCAAACCTCTTCTTTCACATCGTAGAAGCACGATCTCGTGTTCGCATCAACACTGCGCTTTTCATTTATAGATGTGCTCTGGCAAGAAGTGTTTGTTTTTCTTGGTAAGTGTTCCGCAACTTCTCAATTGTTATATGTCAAAAAACGACACTCTACATACAGGTCAGTAGAGACATTGCTTGCAAGTGAAATAAGTGAACTGCCCGAGTCTATTACCCTTTGCGTTACCATGTTGTTGGCGTAGGAAGAAAGTTCACTTTGCACATCACGGCACAACCAGCCACAATGTACAAGAGCGTGCCACCCACTCCCCTTTAGTGGAAATTTTGAAAAAAAAAATCGAATGTTCAAGGCCCGCAAAATGTCTCTAAAAGCTTAGAATGTACATTAATAAACTAGCGTCATGTAACGTATACCCGAGGAAACATTTATGACGATATGGCAGATGCTGCATAATCGCAAACCTTCAGTTTCGGTTTCGGATGCGTGTCGGAGGGGTTAAAAATTATCATGACTTTTGAAACTATTAAGATAACAGTACAACTTTTTCTCTAAATATTCTTCAATAGACAGGGATATTGACAATGCAAAATTAAAAAAAAAGCCTTTTTTTCAAAAAATGCGTTTTTGAAGGTAGTGACCTACCTTTACCAAGAGTACGGGTAGTAGGAAAATAAACTTTCATTCATCAGCGAACACTAACCTCCTGTTGAGCCACGAGTGCCGAAAAGCGAAACGTAAGGCGTAAGCAAACTGTTTATTGGCTATGCTGCCAGTTTCCGAACCGTTCGCTGCCAGATTCGATGTACGACCTCTCGTCCCTTTTACTACTGCCTCGTCGTCTTCGTGGTCGGAGCAGGCAGCGGGTCGAGGGATTGAACATACTCCGGGCCCCGGCAAATGTGTTAAGTAGCGGCAAGTTCAAATGACAGAGTCTCTGGATAGCTCTGGTGGTGACAAGACCATCCTGCACCTTAATTTTGCAAGAGCGGATACGGCCGTTCACGCTTCTGTAGACTTCTAGTACCCCAGCCAGCTTCCACATTTGGCGAGGCGTTTTCTCAGCATAGACGAGCACGATGTCCCCCACGTTAAATTCTGTTGCCGTCCTTCTAGGTGTAAAATGGGCTGATCGCAACTGAAGGAGGTACTCCGTCTGCCATCTTGTCCAGAAGTTTTCCGTGAGTCGCTTTCTATACTGTTGCCTTCGGAGAGCGTCTGTGCATGTTGAAGTGGTGGCGACATTCGATGCCCCATGCGGTAGAGCTGTAAACCTTCGTCCGATCAGGAGGTCGGCTGCCGTTAATGCACACGGTTCACCTATGTCCAATTCAATGAATGTTAATGGTCTAGAATTGATCACAGCTTCGACTTCGGTAAGAACTGTTGCTAGTTCTTGGAAGGTGAGAAGAGCTTTGCCAAGAATTTTTCGAGGTGTCGTCTTAACAGTTCTCACGAGACGCTCCCACCACCCGCCCCACCAAGGGGCGTCAGGCGCGATGAACCTCCAAGCAACTTCGGCGCTGCTGATGTGCCCAGCGACGCCGTCTTGTAAGAACATCCTGTGCCGTCGCTTGACGTCAGATGATGTTTTCCTGAATGTCTTGGCATTATCTGAATAAATGACTCAAGGTAGGCCGCCCCGTAACACGAAACGCCGGAAACACATCAGAAATGCTTCTGAAGTCATGGAACTGACCAGTTCCAGATGCACTGCTCGTGATGTAGCACATGTAAAAAGAGCTATGTAGCTCTGGGGTTGTTAGAGGACCGTATGTAGAGTGGCCCTGCAAAGTCTATCCCCAGAGCTTCGAAACGATTAGTCGATGACAAGCTGTGACCACCAAGAGGGGCAGCGGGAGCACTGCCTGGACGTGTTCGGAAGCGCTTGCACAGGTAGCAGCCATAGATGACTCGCTTGACTAGGGATCGAGCTCTGTGAATCCAATAACGTTCTCTCAGTTGAGTTAACGTGTCCCTCACACCACCATGCATAACTTGAAGGTGGGATCTTACTATAATCAGTTCCGACAAACGGTGGTATGGTGGTAGAATGATTGGGTGTTTCACTTCTTCTGGAACAGGTAGTCGCGACAGACGACCTCCAACTCGAAGTAGACCATCAGAATCCAGAAAAGGATTGAGTTCAGTGATTGGCGATGAGCCCTCTAAAGCGGTGTCACTTGAAAGGCACTCGATCTCAGTTTTATATGCTTGACATTAAACCAGCTTGACCAAGTACTTTTCGGCCCGTATCATTTCTTCAGCTGTCACTGGGCCGGAGGTAATTTCAAGGCGTCGACAGTGGTTTATGAAGCGGAAAACCCTAGCCGGGACTTTAAGCAGCAAAGGAAGCTTGCTGTATCGAGCAAAATCAAGAAGTGGTTCCAGTGCTTCAGATTCAGCAACGGGTGCGATTTAGACGGTTACCGCTTCTGCCTCCAAGACTTCCCATTCAGTGGTACAGTCGACAGCTTGCGATGGCCAACTATCTTTATCCGTCAACCATGCAGGGCCATGCCACCAAGCTTGGGTTGATATTA
The DNA here is from genome assembly GCF_048455015.1 of Haemaphysalis longicornis. NCBI lineage: Eukaryota > Metazoa > Arthropoda > Arachnida > Ixodida > Ixodidae > Haemaphysalis > Haemaphysalis longicornis. The sequence continues at coordinate 208,761,649 of NW_027526385.1, read as the reverse complement.
TTTTTTCAATGGATGCACCATGAGTTAACCGGTCTGCCGGATTGTATTTTCCAGGACAATACCTCCACTTGGTTGAATCTGTCTTTTCGTTGATTTCTCTAACCCTGTTCGCGACGAATGGCTTCCACTTGACCGACGCACTCTTTATCCAAGTCAATGTGATCGTAGAGTCTGTCCAGAACCTATAGTTCATTTTGAATCTCGCAAGAGCCTTGGCCACGTATGTAAGAAGTCTTGCCCCCACCAATGCTGCTAAAAGCTCTAGTCTAGGGAGGGTTACCTTCTTGATCGGTGCTACGCGTGATTTTGAAATTAGCAAATGTCCTTGTCTTGGGCAATTTGTGACGCTGTAGACAGCAGCTTCGTATGCTAACGGGCTTGCCTCGCAAAAAACATGTGTCTTTAATTCTTCTGGTAGGGCGAAGGTTCCACCAACACACCTACGAACGGTGACAATGTTGATTTTCAGTAATTTTCGCACCCATTCGTCCATTCACATCGCAGATCTTGCGGTAACTCTTCGTCCCAAGCGATGCCGCGTGATCAAAGCTTCTGAAAGAGTATCCTTGCCGCTATGGTGAAAGGGCCAAAAAATCCGAGTGGGCCAAAAAAACGCGAAGCCGTCTGCAAGACAAAACGTTTTGTGTTTGCTTTTGATTTCAAAAAGTCCATCAGGTTAGTCAGAACAAAACTGACCGTATCCTTCGCGGGATCCCAAGTGATTCCTTAGACCTTTACGGTGGATTCTTGAATGACAACCATTTACTTGCTCGCCGCCCTTTGCTCTTGCTGCAGAAACTCCCTGACTTGGTCAGAGTTTGTCGTCCACTTTCTCAGTGTCATTCCTGCCACCTCCATAATTTATTGCGCTTCACTGCATACCTTGATGACCTCCTGTACTGCGGTGGCACCAGTGACCAGGTCATCGACGCAGAATGACTCGCTGAGCAATTTGGCTGTTTCAGCTTTTTCTCTAACTGCAGTCTTTAAGTGGTGAAGGATTGTTGGGGTAAGCAGGAATGGGCTACATGTTGCTCCGAACGGAACTCTCGTCATTCGCCATTCCTGGAGCTCATCATCAACGTACTGTAAGCTACTTCCTTCTTTAAACCAGAGGAATCGAACTGCATCCCTGTCATCTTCTTTGATAGATATCTGAAGGAAGGCTTTTTCTATGTCACCCATGATGGCGATGGGGTGAGTCCGGAACCGGAGGAGAATTTTTTCCATTTCTTGGTACAAGTTATCACCTTTCTCAAGGCATTCATTGAGGGAGTTACACCCTCTGGCATGTGACGACGCGTCGAACACGATCCTCACTTTGGTGGCAAGGGCCTGCTCTCTAATCACTTCTGTGTGAGGCACGTAGTAGAGTTTCTCTGGGTTTGATGGAGGGGTTTCTACAACTTCAGCGTGTCCTGATTCGAGGTCTGATCGTGTTGTCATAAATTTTCGACAGCCCCTTATTCTTGGACAGCCTGCATAAGAGTCGTTGCAGTCTCGTGGTGGCAACCTGCTTGTTGTTAGACAGCTGGAAGCCGTCCTTCCAGGGTAGGGCAACCTCGTACTGGCCATCTAGGAAACAAATAGTCTTCTCGAAGCGCTGAATGGTTGTGTTTTGCTGGGAACATTCGTCGATCGATTCCGATATACCCATGCTCTCAAGCTCCCAAAACGAGCGGACAATCTCGTCTGACTCGACTGCATGTGTTCTTAGGACGTAAACCATCATGCGCGAGGTTTTGCGGGCTGTTGCTAAAGTGGTTGTGGTACCCTGGAGGGTCCAGCCGAACTTGGAATTCATTCCGATTAGGCTTTCGTTTTCTTCAAATCTCGAGACTTCTCCGGTTAGCACTGACCACATCTGGTCTGAAATTATTAGCACGCTTATGCCACCTGTAGTTGCGACGGTCGGCTGCATCAGTTGATCGGCGATGTTTTTCCCGGACCTTTTAAAGGTCGCCACAAAGGATGACTCCATGCAAGTCGCCTCAATGTCGTGGCAGATGTGGGGTATCACAATTGCACGCAACAGAACTTCCCTGTCCGTGAACTGGCTACGTAGCCGGATTTCTACGACGCGACGTTTTGTAGGTGGTTGGGTCCTCACGTTAGCGAACGCATCCAGCGCAATTGTGGTGAAACCAACGCTCCTCGGCCGAAGATGCGCACATAGTTCCTCCGTCACAAAGGTGCCCTGGCTGCCGCCGTCGAAAACTCCACTGACATATCTGCAGGAATCGTCACTAACCGCCCAGGCTCGAAAGGTTTGAAGAAGGACAGAGCTCCGCTGTTCATCGACCACTTGTTTGCCCCCTTGAAAGGACGCGCACACCGTCGCACTTGCATCGGTTCCCCCGGTATCTCGTCGTGCTTGTGAACGGCTTCTGTCGGGATCACACATACTCGAAGCATGACGGCCGGCGCACTTGCCCCATGACACTTTCCGACAGCAATCGCGGGCTCGGTGCCCCTTCCATGTGCAGCAGAAACATCTCATGCCCTTTGCTTGAAGTTGCTTCTTTTGCTTCAAAGAAATCTCTGCCCTGCAGATTTCGGTCAGGTGTTGCGTCGACTTACAAAAGGCACAGTTCTCGGCCGTCTTGATGGAGTGGTTGTGCAGTACGGATGATGTCGCTTTCTGGTCACAGAAATGGCAGCCCTTGCCTTCGATGTGACCTGGTATATGCTGCTGGCCCTTGGTGCTCTTAAATTTGCTCTTCTCTAGGCTTTCTAGCTCCATGCCAAGAAACGTCAACAGGTGGTCCAGGTCAGTCTCTTCTTCAGAGGCGTCTGTACTTTGCGTAGATGCTTGAGCGGCAGACGTGCGGTGGTACTGGACGACAATGTCATGGGGTAGAGCCCGCAAAAGAATGTCGCAGAGCATCGACGAAAACGATGACTTCTTTACACCCAGAGTCTCGATGCCTCTTATATTGATGAGCACATAATCGTAGATCTTGCGAACCCCCACTGTGTCGCTGGATGTCTTGACGGGGTTCAGCATGCACAGTCTGGCGAAGTACTCTTGCTCAAGACGCGTCTTGTCACCAAACCGTTTTGTTAGTGTTCCGATAGCATCCTTGTAGCAAGCTTCTGTCGTTGGTAAACCGCTGAGAGCTGAGGCAGCCTCTCCCTACAAAAAGAGTCGAAGATAATTGAATTTCTCGGAGACAGTAAGACCTCTGTCTTGGTTGATCATCTGATCAAACTGCTCCCAGAATTCATTCCACTTGCACAAATCCCCGTAGAAGGGAGCGATGGTGAGCTTCGGAAGGCTTGCTCCTTTTCTCTGTGTAGCGACGACTTGAGGGTTCGCATTCTCGGCGGCCGTTGTAATGACTGTCGCAGACTGTGACAAACGAGCGCTCCTGCTTTTCAGTTCGGTAAGGATGCGTGTCGCGTGGTCTTGATACTCAATCGCGCTGTTGTACTCAGCCTGGAACGCGCCGCCCTCGATATAGCTTTCCAGCTCAGTGTTGATCTTGTAAAGTTTGTCGTTGTTCGTTTTGAGCCTTTCGTATAACGACGTCACGTGGTTTACCGAAGCGCAACTGTCCATCAGAATGGCACTTGCCTGGTTGATGAGCTTGGTATTCTGCGCCCGCCTCGATGCTCGCTTGCACTTGAGTTTCTCTATGTTGCTCGGTCTCCTCGAAGCACTCAGCAGGTCCCGGCCATAGTCCCGGGTTTCGGCACCAAAAAATGTTGAACCACGAGTGCCGAAAAGCGAAACTCAAGGCGTAAGCAAACTGTTTATTGGCTATGCTGCCAGTTTCTGAACCATTCCCTGCCAGATTCGATGCATTAGCTCTCGTCCCTTTTACTACTGCCTCGTCGTCTTCGTGGTCGGAGGAGGCAGCGGGTCGAGGGATTGAACACCTCCAATCTAAAAAGCCGAAAAGGCAAGCGCCACTGCCGTGCGATCGTTCCCAATGCGTCCGACAACCCGTGCGGCCGAAGGGTGGCCTCCTGTGACGTCATGACGGGCGCAACCAATGAGAGGCGTCAAAGACGAAAAGCGCTCATCTTTCAAACGGGACTGCACGTTTTTTAACATAAATGGCGGTTGGGCACATGTATGATAAAATTCAACGTGATATTCAGAATAAGCGAGCAGGAAACTATAGAAACGTGCCTCTAACTCTATTTTTTTAAAGCGCTTCAGCTTGACTTAAAAGTGTTTGCGGATTTCTTTTCTTTCCTATACATTGGCACGTCTACGAGCTATGAAGTAGCCGAAATGCTCCCGTTTCAGTTTTACCTGTGAGGCATGGCAACGGCGTGCTTTGTGAAAGAGCATGCAGAGCCTAATTGTGCCTAACGTTGGTCATGCCATATTCCGAGGAAAGCATGTCATAGCGGGTAATATGACGCCAAGAAAGTTGTAGCGAACGAAAAAAAGAAACCAAACGTACTTCAACGAAGACAAGACACGAAATACGTGAGCCTGCGGCCGTCCATATCATGCCTTCGGCTACCACTGTTTTATTCCACGTTTTTCTTCTTCTTCAAGGACAAACCAACTCGTTCAGCAACAGGTTTTGTTAAACTGTTCCTGTAAGACGACGCCAGTTCCCGATTCTGTTCCTGTTCCCGATTCGCCAGTAAGACGACGTTTTTTTCACTGTGACGGTGAAAAACATTTCGAAGCTCTTCAATCAACCTATTTCAAATAACGGTAAAAAAAATAAAAATACGAGTTTAATTATTTTCCCACAAGATATTAACATTGTTGTTAGCTACTAGCTTGGTCTGCGGAATAGAAGGCAGAACTGTACCGGCTAAAACCGCTTAAATTTATTTTCTTATCTTTAAAATAAGATTGTTCACGAATTTATAACCATAGCATTCCTCGCGTTTTGTTGGCACTGTGTTCTATTACACGGCCACTAATACGTTTTATTCCAATCCAATCATGAAACTAAGGCGAGCGAATGGTATAGTTGCGGCCCATGAAAACACAATAACCTTCATGTGAGCAGCACTGACGCTAACGCCAGATTCCTCTGTAGAGTATACTGTAGGAAAGTTTTTGTGGCAACGGTAGCGGCGAAATTATACGTGGCGGCGGTGCCGCGGCTTTGGGCGTTCTTACACCCGTTCGCGCTGCTGCTAATTCTCCCAACCATCCGATAATGGTTCTACGGGCACTCTTTAATCACCACGGATCTTGTGAAAGCGACATCGGTGGTTACGATGGCAATCACCTTTGTGACAACCATTGTGAAAAGGGGTCGCTGTAGAGAGGAGGACCCTGGAGTGGCTCCGAGTAAATCGCCTTCCCAGGAATGTAAACTTTAGGCGGGAGGGGGGATATTTAAACCATTTTGCTGTAAAAATTTGCTCCAATTCACGCTGGGAAGGTGGTTGGAAAGCAAAGCTGTAAACGACACCACCGGAATTGGCCATTTGACGTCACCTTAAATCACACACGTGGTTCTACTAAGAGAGAAATCAGAGATTCTGCCAGCCGTTGACTGGTATTGGCGCGAAAACGCGCCCTCCATCTTCTCAGACGCTGAATAAAAGTTTCGTGGTACGTATATGGCTGCTCGCCCATTGCTACTAGATAGTCTCTGACAGTAGTAAGCTGTGGAAGGAAAGCTGACAATATTTTTACCGTCTTTCGTAAGCCATGTTTTAGGTATTTCAATGATGGAGATGGAGCTTTTAAATAATGAAATAAGGATAATGCATTCTTAAAAGTGTTTACGAAGGAATGCTGCATTGAAACGAATTATTGACAGCAAGTTTTTCCTTACCTTACAAACTAGTAAGTTGGGATGATATTTTAAGCTTCGTCTTTTAAAGATCGTCTTTTAAAGCTACAGTGTGATACTCGGCGATTAGAAACAGGTCAAGATAATGTATATTGTGAAATCTCTACAGCTGACATAAAGTTGGGTTCGCTGATAGCTGCGCTTTTTCTTTACACACAGCTAGAACACACACGTAGAACGTTCTTAAAACATTGAAATGAAGTACAGCTTCTAGAGGCTTTGCCCCTCTCTCCCCCGTAGACAGGCAGTAACGCTAATGGCGTGTTCAGAGCATTAAAAACGTTTCTACCAATGGGATTTGCTACCACGGGGGATAGACGGGTGAAACGTTGTCAAAATATAAAGTCAGAGTACCTGTTTCGCTTATGCACTTTGCCGGCATTCACCTGACAGCGCATGCAAAGGGTTTTTCCCCACTATACCTCTATTACACTTTCTCGGCCACTGAGACGTGGTTAAAGGTGCAAGGAGATAGTTGTAGAAAGCTTTCCGCAGATTGAAATCAGCTACAGCGCATAGAATTTTCGCTTTAGGAGACCGCCGAGGAAATCCTATTACCGGTTTGTGCAAAACGTCCTAAACGTTTTTTGGCCGCGAACCTGCTCAGGTTTGTTCCCGCTAAGCACAAAGAATTGGTATATGTGCGGAATTTTCTTCCTTACGACTTTCTTCTCTTAAGAGACGAGATTGCACGCGGCCTGGGAAGACAGGTTGATAGTTCCCGCCATAGTGAAATAAGCAATTTTAAAGTGTATTAGTTCACCTATCTGGGATGTTTTGCGCCTCCTAAGAAACCAGGGAACAATGACTAAGCGTAAGAAAAACTTGACTAATATTTAGGGCAGTGGCTATTTTGCCAGCAGCCGGCAGAAAAGTTGGCGGCAGTTTCTTCCCATTGGCTGGCCCAGACCACGTGATTATTCTGCCGGCACTTTTTCGCTTGGGCTATTTTGTCGGCTGCAGGCATATTTCCGTGGGGGCTATTTTGCCAACTGCCGGCACATTTCCCCATTGGCTATTTTGCCGGCTGCCGGCAGATTAGCTTGGGCGAAAAGTTGCCAGCAATTCCCCGGCAATGCTGCCTCTCCGCGCCAATGCTCCGGCAGCCGGAGATGTCAACTTTAACGTTGGTGACGAGTTTTCGAGCTTTGCCGAGGTACTGAATTACGTGAAGCTATAGAAAGAACTCTTCGGCAAGATTGCAGCGGGCATATCGAACTTTGACTCCGCCCGCCGCGAACTTGGACCATGATTGCCGACCGTGAATGTTCCTTGGTGTTTCCTTTGTAGAATCTCAAGCAAAGTCGCACAATAAAGAAATGATCAGTCAAAAAACCAAGATTTCATGGCTAGAAATCGCCATTTTTTTATTTCAATGATGAAATTTTGAACACGACCTTCAGTAAAAACAATATTTCTCCATGGAATTATGCAAAGCAGGCAGACGTCCAAAAACATCTGATTTTGCGTTCGTATACTAAACGCAATCAGACAGATTAAAAACAGCAACTCACAAATACACTGCGAAACTTAGCTCTCGGCTGCTTGCTGAGACACACACACGACAAGTGGCACCAAAGCAAGCACCAATTACACATGACGGAGTAATGTGTGTCAAAGTTCGACATGCCCGCTGCAATTTTGCCGACTCGTTCTTTCTATAGCTTGACGTAATTCAGGACCTCGGCAAAGCTCAAAAACTTGTCACCAATGTTAAAGTTGACATCTCCGGCTGCCGGAGCATTGGCGCCCAGAGGCAGCATTGCCGGGGAATTGCCGGAAAATTTTCTCCCGGGGTAATCTGCCGGCAGCTGTCAAAATTGCCCGTGCGGAAATGTGCCGGCAGCTGGCCAAATAGCCCGTGTGGTAATGTACCGGCAGCCGGCAATATATCCCGCCGGCAAATGTGCCGGCAGCCGGTTAAATAACCCCAACGGAAAAGTGCCGGCAGTATAGTCACGTGGTCTGGGCCAGCCAATGGGAAGGAACTGCCGGCAACTTTTCTCCCAGGCTACTCTGCCGGCTGCCGGCAAAATAGCCACTGCTAATTTTTAAATGCCCTCCTACGCCTTGAAGACAGCATTGCGAGGCTATTCGAAGCGGTCCACAGAGCGTTGTAATTCATATCGATTAACTAAACGTGTCAAAGAGCTAGAAACCCAATTCGGGTTTGCATCCTTAATAAAACTAGCCTTAGTCGTAATGCGAATTTGGCCTGTATGAGAGAAAATCTTGATGACTTCGAAATCAGTTCGCGAATGTCGGATGTCTTGTTTTTCGGAATAGCGGACAGTAATGGATAGAAATTATTGCACTCCTAGGAAACACATGTTCACGTGTTCCGAACTTGCCGGAGCATTTAATATACAATCTGTAAACAATACCAAAACGTCATATACTCCCAAGTCATGAAATCACTTCAAGAACACAACAATATTTTCAAATTTAAGTGATTTGTTCGCAAATCATAGTCATGTGACATATTGCTGGCCGATTTTTGTCATGACTCAGAAATGTCTTGACGCTATTAATCAAGTTAACGCCAATTTTATGTATTTTTAATGTATTCGACCGTATTCCTCACACCTGACTTCTGCAGAACCTAAACCGTCTTAAAATTCATTCTAAGATTCTTACATATATAACGCCTTTTATGTCACCCAGAACCCGTTTTACTACTCTTACCACTGACCTTTATCATTCGTACCGGCAACATCTTTGGTGACCCAGGGCACCAGGTCACCAGGTGGCTCGGCCTTTTTCCCCGCAGGTCATAATAATTACTTACCAAATTTCTAACATCTAGTGTAAGGCTCTTTGCCGATAATTGCGTTATACCTTCTAACATTTCAAATGATACGAACCGCCAGACTCTTCCGACTGATCATGGGACAATAAATGCAACTTCTTCTGATTGGATAATGACTCAACGTTTCTAAAGTGATGTGTGCGTCATTCACACGTTACGCAGCTAGAATTTCAACAACATATGAAACTAACAACACTACAGTTGAACAAGATCCTGCATTTTCAAAGAAACCTAACATGGCATAATCAAAATTTTCAGACTCTCACATTTCCTGGTTCAACATTACCTGTCATAAAAGAAACCTAAAGCAGCCATCATCACAAAATATAAAACTCGCATACTTCACTGTGATCCACTCAAAAATTGATGTTGCATCGGACATGTGGGATCCAAGTCAAGAATACTTTACACGGATGTTGAATCCCTCGAAAACCGGGATCTTTGTTTTATTTTTTCTTATTATGCATGGTACGCAAGCGTCAGAGCACTAAAAAGGTGCGCCTACTTGGCTTCATTACCGCTTCACCTTCAACTTTCTCGCCTATGGCTTTTTTTAGAAATTGCTTCTCCTGGAGCGTTTTCGCGCCGACTTCATTAATCTACAAGATGTACATTCTTACGGTGCAATCATTCTTTAAAAATTAAGCTTATCAGAGGCAATTTGTTTACGTTCGCACACTCATTCATTCCACGCAAAGTATTACAATGGACCGGAAGACAAGAAAAAGACAAACACGGGCGCCCATGTTTGCCTTTCTTGGCTTCCGCGCCGTTTTTTTGTGGTGTTTTTGCCTTCAGTATAAACAAAACAGCATGTCTTCACACTCTAGAAGAATGCAGTAACCTACAACAGCACATCACCACACAAGGTAACGAAAGGAATTCGAGGAGTTGTTAAGGGTGAAACATCGCAATATTGCTTTTGCTTCCGTATATTTGTTCACCTTTTTGCCTTCTAGTAATATGTTGGAACCGTTCTGTTGCTTGAGTTTTTCTGCATTTGTAATTTCAGATTTTGTTAGCACAACTTCTGGTTTTGTTTGTTTGATGTATGTGGACGCTCCCCCTATATTACTACTCTTATCAGGGTGGTCTTTAGTCTTTCTGAATTTATGAAAATACATAAACCAACAACTTTTATAGGCTTTCCTTCATCACTTGAGGGTGCAGTCACCTAAATGTTTGCTCACAGTGTGGAGAAGGATTCACAGCCAACCTTCCTTCTTCCTCCTACCTATTACAAATGTTATCTATGTGGTCGCCAGTTCCCTCAATCGCCTTTCTTCTGCTATAGACATGGGATTAGCCGACGTGGCAAACTTTTAAATATTTAAAATATGGAAATTAGGTTTCGGCATATTGACAATTGAACCAATCTTATGCGGATCTGTGTTGCAAGACCACGCCCCAAATAGGAGTCAAAGAAAGACTGGGATAGTTACTGGCCAATATCGAAAATTTTTATATAGTTTGCACTAGAGGCAAAAGTATTCTTAAAAGTATAACCTATTTTTGTCAAACATTACAGTATTATGTTTCTGTAGTGGTCCAATTGGTAGCTGTTTGTTGAAAACATATATTGATTTGAGTTGTATACAGATAGACCAAGACGCTATACTGCTCACACTTTTGGTCGATTTTCAAAAGAATTTAACACAATCAAGTATAAAAAGTTGCCAATAACATAGATGTTTTTTAGTAGCACATGTGACATTTTTGTCCCAACAATTTAGAGTAGGCTACAGTGGGTAGGTGTCTCGGACACCTACTCAAAATTATGTTATACTCGGCAGATATTTTGTTACGGATACACGAACGGCAGTTTACCAAGGCATGCTCTTTAGGCTTGAAATTCTGCCCATAACAAGACAAATGAAACTAGCGGAACCCCAAATGGAACCATAACAAGACAAATGGAACGAAACACCGCCGAACTGCGCCTGCGTAATCCTCCTCTTCTTTTTCCTCTCCGAGATATCTCTGCGCGTGCTCGCGGGGCCCCCATCGCGTGAGAGCACTCCGCAGACCGCTGCGACACTAGGAGGGCACGCATTGATGCGAGTCGCATTGCGACTGTGCATGTGTCAAAACCACCCTCTCGAAAAAGAGGCGTCGCTTGAAAGTCTCGGCATACACAAAATTAGAAAATAGGACAGCGCATTACAAACACCTGCAGGACAACGTTGTAAACTAAATTCAGTTGGAAATGAGGTTGTTAACAACCTATATTCCTAAGAAACTACCAATAACAAAAACACTTATTCCCCAGGTATGGTGTTAAATTGTGAAAAAAACCGCATTTTGATCTCAGTACCAAATAATACATGTAGAAAAGACAATTTAAAAGTTATTTGCCTCCTTTTCTTGATAAAGTTACTTGAAGGGTTTGCTCAGAAGTTATCAAAAAACTACCCAGATGTGGAAATCACGTGAAGTATATGGGCACCGCGTTATTCGTTTTCTTTCCGTGTATGAGTACTAAATGTATCAGGACTTCAACTATGGCTTAGTGCTAATTATATCGAGGGAGCAGGGCGCGACGGATGAATGTAGCTAAAAAACGGATCATACCGTGCGTATACTCGAATAGATACTTCGGCACCGCGATCACAGAGAGGTACCGGGGCCGTCTTGTTTCAAACTGTTTATTATGGTGATAGCTGTTGTCAAACTCTGCTGCCAGTGCTCACTGTTACAACAATAGCAATGTTCATCTGCTACGCTTGCTTGTGCACATACATACAACTTTCCCAGAAGGCAACACTTGATGCCCGGATGTAAGCTAGCAACGGAAGTCGGTTAATCAACGTAGAGCGGTCGGTGACACGTTCTTAACAAGCTTCAACCCTCGCCTTCGGCCATCGTTTTTAACACGACAGTGTCTAATTCCCGGATACACGAAGATTTACCAAATGTCATAACCGTCACGAAAGTGACGCCAGTCCCACGAAGCAAGCAGCCTGTAGAGGGTTCAGCCTTGCACACGGGGTCTTCTTGCGGGGACGCAACCTTTAGTACTAAAGAGTACGTTATGCTTGGGGTTTTGTTTTCGGGTTTTTTTGTTTAACACAAAAACGTTTTATGAAGGGTACAGCGAGATTTCACCGACGTGATATCCGTCACGGAAAAAAACGCCAGTACACCTTTGTCGAAGCGACCCGCAAGCACGACGTCGCTCGCCAAGCACACCCACAAGGCAGCTGCCATGCCGCAAATAATGCTAAGCTGCAGATTTCTCTGCGCATTTTACTTTCTCTGTTTTACAAATTCCTACGACAGAGTAATCCACCACAGGTTTTTTGTTGTTATTTGAGAAGCGCGAGTTAGGCGAATTGGTGGAAGCATTTTCACGTGCTCCTGTCACATGAGGAACAGCCGCTGGCACCATTTTGATCCGGCGACAGATGTGGTCAGCTCACTGGTAAGTCGTCTGTCGTCTGTCAATGTGTTTGTCAAAAGTTTTGAATGGGGTTATTTGCGAAGTCCCCATGAAGCCCGTAGAACGTACCCGCACAGGCAATAAGAAACCCGCCCGCATCTTCCCTCGGGGGGAACTCGATTAAATGCTACGCAAAGTGGTGGGGGTATCGCGTGAATGTTGCGTAATTGGGTATGGTTTGGCAATGCCTAATTGTTATTTCGTCTTTATTATTCTCATTTATTGAATGAAGGAGAAGCGAAGGCAAGGAGTGTAAAGTTAAAGTCTGTCTTTATTGCTTGGTGCCGTCAAGCAAAGCGTCAGGGCAAGCGAAAGCCAAGCAAAGACGCCCTTGACTGAATTCCGAACGCGCGCTCCGCGGCTTATATACACACCGTCCGCGTTCGAGAGACAGGATTACGGGGGAGAGACGCGCATGCGCACACTTCCGTACACAAGCGCGCGAACTTTCCACGCACCCACCACGCCGTTATCACGTGAACACGCCCGGCCGCAGTTACTGTTGAGCCCGACGCAGCGCACGTGTAGCTACGACGCATGCGCGCACAGACGCGCTCCCCCCGCACAGCCGCAGCTGTTGTTGAGAGCGACGGACCGCACGGTGTACACGCTCTCCTTCCGCACCGCCGCACCTGTTGTTGAGAGCGAGGAGGGCACGGGGGAGAGACGCGCACATCCGCCTCGACGCGGCGAGCATGCGAAGTGATCGTGTGGACGGCGCTGACAACATCGACGAGTGACATCGCGAGACTAAGAAATGCTCCGAATTTAAAAAAATTGCTCACTGGCGTTTATTTAATTGTTGTGTGTTTTGATATGAATTCGCCTTTCTTTGTAGGCGGGTTGTTGACAGGGCATTAGATATAACACCTTTCGTCACGCGCGGCGTCGTTTCAGAGCAACCTGGTGGTTACTTTGTGCCGGTGAAAATCAGTACAGTCAGAAGAAAGCGAGAAGGAAGGTGGAAGAGATCGGGTAAGATGGAGGTGATAATTGAAAGAAAGCGTCCTGCGAAGCGAGAAAAGGAAGGCAACCCGCCGGCGTTTCTCCGCCCTTCAGGAGAAAGCCCCACACGAGTAAGTAAAAGATGCCATGAGCCTTTCGAACGAATAATTTCAAATGGAGTAGACGACGGCGGCAATGTCGTTCGAATCGGAAATGTTTTTACTCCTGTTAGGATAATAATGAGAGTCGGTAAACAATCGGTACCTGTCAGCCGGGAGCTAAGGCCACGTAATTCAAAAGAAAAAATTGTCGCGCCCGTATGAAAAAGAGCCAAGTTTGTCTTTGCATGACCCGCATCTGCCGGGCGTGAAGAGGGAAATAGTTTTTAGAATAGCTATGCACACACTCTTCTGTCGGTAGTAGCTTTATCATCGTCAAGGGTAAGATCACACAAACAAATTACTTGAATCATCTGACACTTATTTTGATACAGAGCCTTCAGCTACAAAAAATGTACTGTGGTTTTGTGTGATGGATACTTCTACAGTCAACATAACATTATCTAAAGCAGGTGTTTGTGGCCTGCAGCGTTGGTAAGTTTGCAAGAATAACATTTCAATTTCAACTGTTCTTTTACATGCAATCATAAGTAATTTGGTGCAATGAGGGAGGTTTACATTAGATAACAACACTGCTGTTGCAGTTGCATTTACAAATTACGTTATGCAACAATCATGCTTGTCAGTTCAGTGACACAGAATATTATGTTTGTTGAATAACGGATTACTGTATCTCAGTTGCCCATTTTAGTACTACTGCGAACGAAATGAGAGTGTTTCCTGGCCCAGCAAAGGACGTTCCTGTATGACGAGCTCTGGTATGATAGAGACCATACTTGATAACGCAGCCTGGTAAAATTTAGCTTTGGATGTTACACCATGAGGGAAATTGGTATGGGTATCTGCATGTATAATTGTGATGGTGTGTGCTTGTCTTGCATGAATTTATTATTTTCTGAGGCTATTTTCTTCTGCAGATCGTGATACATGTAAAGAGTTGAATGACTTCATATATCTTGAAGCAAGGCAGGCTGTGCTGTACAAAGCAAAACTGTAGCCGGCAAGCACGTTGGCGCCTCCAGCAGCAATATGAATAGCCAAGGCTAATTACCTTGCTATAAAAGTGAGTCACCATGATAGGGCCGAGGCAGTGTAATGCTTTCCATTGTATGACCAGTCATTTGACTAGGTGTAGCGTGCACCTTAAAGAAAGAAACAGCGGTTAACGAAACCATGCAGTACCAAAAGTGTTTTGGGTCAATAGCGAAAACCCTGCACGCGTTCTTAAAGAAGCTCATGCCACCTCGAAAGCGATAATACAGGGTTGTCTCAAACAGGCCTGGCAGTACGTGGGAGGCCAAAATAAACATGAATCAAGGTATAATTTCAGAGCACACTTGGAACGCCTCACTTTTTTGATTCACACGTGGAACGAAATCATGAAAACAAAATTTTTGCAGGCAACTTGGGGGGCTGCGCATTTGTCTACCCTTTTTGTTCTTTGCCTAATACAACATATTTGTAGGCTGTCTGGGAACTTGGTCACGTTACCTCTTACTTAGGCGGCGTGAATCAATTGCGATGACCACATGGTGCAGTCAGTACCAGAATTTTGAATGACGTAGGAAATAGTAGCTAATGAGCGTAGTAATACGTATACTGCGCTTATGTATGTGAGCGTTGTATCACTGCAGCTTCGAGTAAATGTGGCTTGCTAGCGGGTTGTTATAATACCTGAGGTTGGGGGGGCGAGACAAACAAGAGCCGGAATACTGAAAGTGTGGAAGAGTATTTATTATAGTGCACAAATACATCCGTCTGCCCCTTGCGTGTACATGTGTTTGTGCGTGCGGAAGCGCACATAATGGGAATGCTCACGTCATTTGGTTGTAATGGGGACATATTCGTAACCAGTTTTCAGGGAATAATTGATTATGATATTTAACATGCCCACACACGCATTTAATGAAGCAGATACTAGTGGAGGGCACTCGATTTTTTTGAACACTTGTTAATACCTAATGTGTGCTGAATTCTCAAACACACGGGCCTTCTCGCTTGTCGCCTATCAGTAAAGTGGCGGTCGCGTTTTTCTTGAAAAACTAGCTAATATATTTTAGCGAGTTAAAAAATTGTATTTTTGGAGTTTTTTGCAAGCGTATATAATGGGAATGTGTAAGTGCCTTGTTATATTGTTATGTTCTTATCAAGAAATCTTCTTTAGGAAACATTTGTCATTAATGTTCTTGGAAGACATACGCAGCTGGTTATTTTCAGTGCCCTCTGAGTATATACAGGCACCTTTGTATAGCAAGGCCTTTAAATTTAATTGAATATAAAATGAGCATCTTTCATCATGCCAACGTAGTAGTAAAGCTAATGTAATAGAACTCGTTGGCCTTCATTTTATTTCAGACATGCGTATAACATATCGGGATTAAAAATTGGCGCAATTCAGCGTCCCTTTAGCAATATACATAAAAAGTAACATTGGAATAGGAGGTCCTCGAATGATTTGTAGAGATTGTGGGATTGCTTGTACGGAATGAATTCTGGAGTTCCTAAAACATGGGTTCACCGCTGCAGTTTCATTGATGCCTGGTTTTTTTTATGAAAAATCAATTAAAAGTGATAAATTTGAACCTGTATTGAACAAGGTCACCTGGACCAGCGAATAATTTTGTTATATGGGGAACTTCGCAAAATCAAGAGAACTACAAATCTCGTTTTAGAGAATGACATATGTATTGCCTAAACACAAAGCTCATAAATTTCACCTACGCGCGCTTTGTGAGCAGAGGGAGCACACACTTCTCGTTGCTGGCCAGTGAATGCAAAACATCCTAGTTCCCTTCGTCTGCCCCGGTATACCGCCTCAGAAGGTCGACGGCGTCCATTACCTGGCTTGGCGTATGCACGGAAGCTTCACCAGTATCGGGATCGTTCGCATCGTCAGATTCCTCTTGTGCGTTGGAAAGAAGCTGCCCTATCTCCTATCGTCGTCGAGAACTTCTGTTTTGTTAAGCTACGCGTCGGTGTTCACGAAGACGTCGAAGTTTTGATCTTCGGCCACCTCGTCACGCCAACGAAGCTCTTACCAACAACTGGGCGTTGCGTGTTCTTGCACTTGTTTGGGTTTTTAAAGCCCGATGCACCGTCTGAAGTAGAAATGCGGCAGCCAGTATGCCGGAAACAGTTCACAACGATCAAGAGCCGTGTTGCTGTCAATAATTTTCTTGGAATGCTTCATAAATCCAGTTTCGGGGCATGTTCGTTTCGATATTTCAATTTTATAAAACTATACGGCTAGGGCAACTGCGGGGGGAATCAGAAATGGTTTGTTAAATTATGAAATTCATAAACTTTGGTTTCCGAAAATGGAGTTTCAACTGTATTTCATTTCTTCATCTCCTTTACTGAGTTATTGACGTTTTCCTTTACGCATGAAGTTTTTCTGGAACAGTTTATGCTTTCTGTTAAATTTCGCTGACCAAACCAATTTTCTAATTGATACACTTTTAGGCTATCGGAAATAGATGATGTAGCGAAAACTGGGCTTAGATACGATTTGTGCTGTGATGAATCGGCCTCTCTTTTGGGGGCATGCAGGTGTTAAGCCTGTTAGGGTCAGTGAAGTTGTAACTCCACACACCACAGGTGTGGCCCGTATTTGGTAAAGAATCTTTGCTTACTTTACTTGAGTAGAGCTCAGGCTTCTGTGCGTGTTAAACTGGCACGATTGCAAATAATAGATGTAGTTATAGCGAAGGAGAAGGTTTCCAATATGGCAAATAAAATGAACCAAGATATTTAGAGTAAAAAATACAACCAATGTACCGGACGCACTTTTGACGCAGGTTGGGTGCGAGTTTGCCGAGCAATCTCGATTGCTCCACAGGTGAGTTCCGTCCACGCCCAAAAACCAGCGCCCGGAGGTGGCCGATGATATCAGGGTCGCAATGTGACAGGGTGCTTGCAGGTTGTTAACTCGGTGCTGAATCGGCCGACTGTTGGCCTGATGTCAACACACCTCTTTATATTAGGTGACTACAACCGAGATGAGCCAGAAGCGCTCTGAAAGTGTGGGCTAACCACGTTACATTTGAGCGCCTCCACTGACATGGAGAGTGTTAGGCCCCCACATATGTCTTGGCTTGTGTTTTGGCACTTAATTGTGGAATACTTGCTCGCGTTGAATGTGCTGAGCGGTTCTAGCAGTTTTACTCGGCGCACATTGGTGCTGAAAACATGGCAGGGGTATGGTGAGCGAACTTTCGAACTAGCGAGTGCGGGAAACCGATGATAAATCACAAGCTAAGCATGTGGTTGCAGTGAACCAAAAGCAGAATTCCGGTTTTGCTTTTGGTTCTCCACAAGTACACCGCCATATTCTCCACAACCACAAAAACACCCACAAGAACCACGATTGGTGCCCATGCATGTGGCAAATATTCCCGAAAATCTTCCTTAAAAAGAAAAAAAAACTTTACGTTGACACAAGTGCGAGGTCGTGAGCGTGAAACTTAAAAATTTGTGCATCGTCCTATCACATTGCTTGAACTTTAAATGTTATATTACTTGACTGCTGTACCCCGCACGGGGCACCTTGAGTAATCTTGGGGACGGTGAGTGGCAACACCGCGTACCCCGAGCCCCCCATACTTAAGTTGTTACCTACCGTGGCTAGAAGTTGAAAGGTGAATTGTTAGAAGCCGTGAACGGTGGCCGTCGGAGCCTTGGTCAAGCTCCGGCCGATGGTCTCCCTGCCTGTCTACCAGGCAGGGAGCTCCAGGACCTCTTTGACTACCAGGGTAAGGTGAAAGAATAAAGTACCACCGTCTCTCTGCTTTTATATTATGCTATGTGGCATTTTCAACCCCCCCCAGACGTGATCGGCCCCCGAAAAGGGGCCGCACCGAAGTTTTTTTTCCACCCCTTCCTGACTTGAGTCCTCCGACACCGAACAACTATCCTCGCTTCATTGTGATGGAATCTGTAGACCAATCAAAACCTCTTGCTTCACAGTCGGTATTTCTCATTTCAAAATTTCTTGACAGTATTGTTGGAGGGTCGTATAAGGCCAAAATAATCGAACAGTTGAAATTCTTCTCGAGGTGAGTAGCCAGAATCAAGTCAATAAACTCCTTGCTCAAATCACATCGCCGATCTGCCAATCCGGGTCACGCCCCACCGCAGCCTAAACAGCTCCCAGGTCGTGATTTCTGAGTATGACCTACTAAATGAATCTGAAGCTGACCTGCTGGAGGGCCTTCGTAGTCAGGGCGTAAAAGCGGTCAGGCGCATAACCATCTGAGAGACGATAAACAAATACCGACAAAGCACCTCATCCTAACCTTTGACAAGTCCACCCTTCCACAATTCATCAATGCAGGTTACATCCGATGTTCAGTCCAGCCGTTCATCCCGAACCCGCGGAGCTGTTTCAAGTTCCAACGGTTCGGGCACGGCACAAACTCCTGTCGCGGCTGACTTACCTGCGCAAAATGCGCGCAGTACGACCACCCGTCCGACAACTGTAACGTTCAACAATTTCTTTGCGTAAACTGCGAGGGTCCACATGCGGCCTACTCCAGAAAATGTGAAAAGTTTCAATTAGAAAAGAAAATAATCAACATCAAAGTAACTGTAAACATCACCTTCCCAGAGGGGCGAAAGAGGTGCGCCTATTTTCCCCTGGGGAGTTACGCCGACGCAGCTCGCTGGGGGGCGGAGCGGCGTCTGGTTTCGGCGGGGACCCAGTACCGCGAGTCGGACTTGGTCCCGCAACCGGCCCTCCCCCCCCCCCTTGGGTTGCCCCTGGCAGCCCAACCCGCCTCCGCACCGCTCGCTCACCCAGCAGCGGCTGTGGTGGCAACAACGTCTGTTGGGAATGCCGCTGCATCCACTGCTTCCTCTCCACCGGCCCAAAGCACACGCAAGGGCACGGAGATGGAGACGGAGGCAGTCGCAGCGACCCCCTGCTCCGCCTGACTGCCTGTGCCACCTGTGGTGCTCCCCACGCCTTCGGCACTGGAAGCGCAGGCAAAGAACACCCGAAAGGGTAACACGTCAAGGGGGCCCAGTCCGCTGGGCACCCCCTTGCCGTCAGATGACGACATGGACGTCGAGCCCTTCCGGCTTTCACCGCAGCGGAAAGAACGGGCTGCGACGTCCAGGTCAGTAGAGAAGGCCAGAAAGCCCCTCCCAAGAGTCCAAGCCCCGAAAGACCCTACATAAATATTTACACTCCAGTAGCACTAACACATCATAATAGGAAGAGAAAATAATTTTTAATAGGTTGATAACCGTATGCTCCATCTACATCTCTCCTGATCTTGCACTGCTGAGCTCTGACTTTGAGGTGCTGGTCGACCAGCTTCCTGAACCATACATTTTAACAGGCGACTTCAATGCACACAATTCTCTTTGGAGCTCTTCTCGCACGGATGCCCGAGGTCGCCTGATAGAGACGTTTTTAACATCCTCTGGAGCGTGCCTTTTCAACAAGAAACAGCCTACATACCATAACATAGGACACAATACATTCTCATATCTTGACTTGGCTATTGGTTCGGCCATTCTCTTTCCATGTCTTGAGTGGGGAGTGGGCACTGACCCATATGGCAGTGACCACTTCCCCACTTCACTATCACATATAGGTAAAGGCCAAATCAGTTCATCTTCCCATAATAGGTTCAATGAAGCAGGAGCTAACTGGAACACAGTTACAAATACACCGAAACTACACCACACATCCATAGGACACCTGCACGTTGAAGAAGCTACCCAACTCCTCACGGCGCACATCCTCGACGCCGCCGAAAAGTCCATTTCCCACGCCTCTGGTGCCCCGCGCGACCAGAGAAGGCCGTGGTGGAATGAGGACTGTAGGCGGGCGCGAGAGGCCCAGAACAAGACGTGGGGCATCTTTCGTCGGTACCCCACGTCGGGTAACCTTATTTTGTTCAAACGGGCCAAGGCGTTTCGAAAACGTGTGCGCCGTGAGGCAAAACAAGAGAGTTGGCACACCTTCTTGACATCCATTTATTCATACACGGACACACACAAAGTCTGGACACGTATACGCAAGCTCAAAGGACAACTGACACACAGCCTGCCCTTGGTTAGCACAACAGGGGACACACTCGAAGACCAGGCTAACACACTTGCACAACACGTCGAACAAGTGTCCAGTTCAGCACACTACACAAGCACTTTCAGGAAACACAAACCATCTGCCGAAAAAAGCCCTTACAGGACAAAGACAACTCAAATACTTCTTAAACTCTGAATTCACTCTCTATGAATTGAGGGTTGCCCTGAGCACGTGCAAAGCTTCAGCCCCAGGCGCAGATAAGATTGCATGCACCATGATACAACACCTACACCCAGACACTCTTGAAACACTCTTACACCTATACAATTAAATGTTGCTTTCGGGGCACGTTCCACGCTCTTGGAGGGAGGCCATGGTAGTTGCTTTCCTAAAGAAAGGGAAGGACCCTTCTTCTCCCTCCAGCTATCGTCCCATTGCCCTGACAAGATGCCTGTGTAAGCTCCTCGAGAAGATGATAAACAGGCGACTCCTGTACTTCTTAGAGTACAACGGTCTTCTCGAGAGCTGCCAGGCAGGCTTTAGGGCGGGGCGATCTACGAACGATCAACTCGTTGTGTTAGAGTGAAATATTAAAGATGCTTTCCTCCATAAGCAGTACTGTATGACAGCATTTTTTGATCTTGAAAAGACGTACGACACTGCTTGGTGGTATGGCATCCTCAGCGATTTGAAGTCCTTTGGCATGTCGGGTAACATGATGAATACGCTTGTTAGTTACCTGTCTGAGAGAACGTTTCGCGTGCGAGTTGTAGCTGCAATCTCTAGGGTGCACGTGCAGGAAAACGGCGTGCCGCAAGGTGGTGTTTTGAGTTGCACTTTGTTTATTGTAAAAATGAATTCTCTTCGGAAGGCACTGCCACCATCGATCTCCTGTTGAATCTATGTAGACGATGTTGAACTCTTCTTCAAATCGTGTAACTTGTCTCCAAGTGCAGCTTGGTGTGAACAAGCTTGCCGGCTGGGCAGATAGCAACGGTTTTAAATTTATAACACGGAACTGCACTTGTGTTCTGTTTTCCAAGAGGCGTGGCATTCGGCCGGATCTAGACATTCGACTCCATGGTATCTCTATTCCTGTAAAAAAGGAACACAAGTTCTTAGGTATTATCTTTCACGAGAAGCTGACATTCATCCCACACATTAAACAACTAAAACATAAATGCTTAAAAACAATGAATATCCTGAAAGTTCTGTGGCACATCTCTTTTGGTGCTGACAAACCACTTCCCTTACGTGTTTTTACCAGCTTGATAGGTTCGCGATTGGACTATGGTAGCGTTGTTTATGGGTGAGCAAGTAAAATGCTTCCCGCAACCCAAGGAGGCCCTGGTGGAACGAGGACTGTAGGCGGGCGCGAGAGGCCCAGAACAAGGCGTGGACCCAGTGCTCCATCTCGCTGGACCCAGTGCTCCATCTCGGGCTCCGCCTGGCGTGTGGCGCCTTCCGCACTAGCTCGGTCGAAAGCCTTGTGGAGTGCAACAAATGGAACGTACAACGTCAGAGAGCATACACCGATCTCCTTTATGCTTTTAAAATTTCATTCATGCCTCACCATCCTGTTAAATCAGTTATTCATGATACGTCCATGACTGAACTCCTTTTAAATCGACCATCGTTCTCTGCGCCCTTTTCCCACAGAGTTAGAGGGGAGGCGTCAGAGTTTTCTGTCTCCTTTTTAGATACAATCCAAAGTTCTCTAACGGATTTTATAGCACCATGGAATCTCCGCCCTATATCATGCGACACATCTTTCACACATGTAGATAAAAACCGAGCTCCCACATGTGCAATTCTGCAGTATTTCTTGTATTTGCAGCAGAAGTATGGATGCTCTGAATTTTATACGGACGCTTCTAGAACTGCCACCTCTGTGTCTTGCGCGGCGCATGAGCCCGGCCTTAGTGTCACTAGAACTCTGAATAGTCATACTTGTATCTTTACGGCAGAGGCTTACGGTGTACTTCTTGTTGTCAATCATATACTCCAAAGCCACATCCCACAGTCCATTATCTATACAGATTCCCTTAGTATTGTGCGGGAACTGTAGCCAACAATGCCTTCGAAAAACCACGTTGTCAATCTGATCGTCAAGGGTATTATGTCTGTGTATGTACGCAAATTTTAACTGGTTTTTTGCTGGGTCCCTGGCCACTGTGGTATAGCCGGGAATGAAGCAGCGGACCGAATGGCTGCTGCTGCTACACTCTTGAATACAGTAGACATAACCAAAATACCTTACACCGACGTGAAACCACACATCAGACAACAACTTCGCAAAACATGGCAAACACACTGGAGTGAACAAACAGACAACCAGTTACACGTAATAAAACCTCACTTGGGAAGATACACCACCGAAACACGCAATAGATACTCTGAAGTAGCCTTGGCCAGATTACGGATAGGGCACACACATGCAACGCACTCGCACCTTCTCACTGCATCTCCAAGACCTCTGTGCAGCAGGTGCGGAGACGCCCTATCCGTGATCCACATCCTCATACAATGTAAGGCACTTCACACAACACGACACAAACACTTCAGAGAGCTCTACAGACAACATATCCCACTACATCCATCGCTGTTTCTAGGTGACGATGCCAGTGTTTCTGTGAAACGTGTGTTTGATTATTTGTCAGATGTTTAGTTTTTAAACCTCATTTCCTATCACGCATAATCAAATCTGGCCCTATACACCAGCCATGACCATTATCTTTAGGTGATTTTACTATGTTCGGTTGACATGTTTTTTTTGCCTATTTTTTGTGGTAACTACTTCACTTCATTAAATAAACTTTTGTCTGGCGCTCTTTGCCCTTTGTCGTCCTTGCGCCATAAAAACCCAACCATCATCATCATCGTGACTGCTGTAATGTTTGTTCCCTCCACAGACATGGCGTGATGCTTTATCTCGTTTTTGGCTTTATAAATTAAACACTTCTTTACTGATGCTTTTGCACATGCCACGGTTTTCGGAAGAAAGTTTCGGCTATGGCACAGAAACAAAACAAGATTTCAGAAAATACCAGCACATTGTATATTTCTTCAGAAACTAATCATTTATGCAAGTCCGTGTGTTTTTAATCAAAGTAATTATGTGATGACATTTTTATTGTTATCAAAATACTCACATTCCTTTGGAAAATAAGCCTATAAATGGATCGCCACAGAAGAATGGCGGCGTGCCCATCAGAAAACCTGCCTGGCAGGTTTTCTGTCGGGCACGCCAACAACAGACCAACTTGTCGCTTTTGAATCCTATGCGAAAAATGCCTTTGTTAACAAACAGTTTTGTATGTCCATACTTTTTTATCTAGAAAAAGCTTATGCCACTGTCTGGCGCTACGGCATCCTGCGGGACCTAAAATATTTTGGTATTTGTGGGAATATGCTTAACACCATTGAAAGCTATCTGTCTGAACGAACATTCAAAGTGAGGGTCGGGGTTGTAGTATCCGCACTGCATACGCACCAAAACGGTGTTCCTCAGGGTGGGGTACTTAGTTGCACACTTTTTATAGCTAAGATGATCACACATGGAAAAGATCTGCCCCGTACCCTTTTTTGCTCCATTTACGTGGATGACGTTCATATCAGTTTCCGGTCATGTAACCTGTCAATCTGTAAACGGCAGTTAAAACTCGCCACATACAGGCTAGTAAAATGGGCCGATGATAATGGCTTTAAGCTAAATCCTCAAAAGAGAACATGTTTCATATTTTCCAAGAGGCGTGGTATTCATCCTGCGCCCAACGTCCAGCTTAGTTGAGTAGCGATGCCCTTGAAGAAGGAACACAAGATTTTAGGGATTGTGCTAGATGAAAAGCTGTCATTTATTCCACATATAAAGCTATTGAAAATAAAATGCATAAAGGCAATGAATATCCTAAAAGTCCTAACCCAACTCTCCTACGGTGAAGACAAGATGTGGCTGCTGCGTCTCTACAACAGTTTAGCGAAGTCGCGGTTTGACTATGGGAGGGTAGTATATGGTCAGCTTCGAAAACCGCTATAAAAATGCTTTATGCACACAAAAACTCTGGGGTTCTGTGAGAACTGACGATCGTGGCCGCTCAATTGAACATTTCCTAGTATCATCTGGTGCGTGTTTTTTTAACAAAAACCAGCCTACATATTATCTCACCACACGCAACACCTACTCACACAGAATCTGGGCTATATGTTCGGCTGTTCTTTTTCTGCTCGTTGAGTGGCAGTTGGAGAAAAACCCGCTTGGAAGTGACCATTTCCAAATATTCCTGAGATGCCTAGACAGAAACCCCTACCCTCCCGTCTCAACTGAAAGGTTAAGAGAAACCGGTGCAGACTGGGAGAAATTGAAGCAGCAATCTCAACTCACACACACTTCCATAGAACCTTTCGGTATTGAAGCTTGTAGCTTTGTCACGGCACATATCATTGATGCTGCAGAGAACGTAATTCCCCAAAATTCTTGTAAAACAAGTAACTTAAGGCGGGCCTGCTGGAATGAAGAGTGTCGACAAGCACGCAAGGCACAGAACAAGGCATGGGGAATTCTTCTCAGGTACCAACTGCGAAAAACCTTGTAGCGTTGAACTGTACCAAAGCCATGGGAAGGTGCATTCGCGATCAGGCCAAAAACAATAGCTGTAGGTTCTTCTTAACTTAAAATAATTCTTTCAATTATACAAGAAAGGTTTAGAACAGGATAAGAAAACTAAATGCACAAAGCACACGTGGCTTACAGCTTGTTGACACACCTAGTGGCACCCATAGGAGCAGGCAAATGCATTGGCACAACACTTCGAACACGTCTCAAGCTCTTCACATTACACAAGCACATTTACACAGTACAAAAAGTCAGCCGAGCGCAAGTCGATACGCGACAACAAGCAATCAAATGACTCCTATAACTTTCCACTCTCTCTTAACAAGCTCATGACTGCGTCGGCTGGTTACAAATCTCCGCGCCAGGTGCAGATAACATTACGTACAGCATGATCAAACACCTTCACACAGACACAATCTATACTCTTCTGTTTTAATTTAACAGAATATGGCATGCTGGGTACTTTCCTAAGGCATGGAAACAGGCTATCGTTTTGCCACTGCTAAAACAGGGAAAGGATGTCTCCTGTGTTTCACGCTATCGTCCAATTGCCCTGACTAGCTGCTTGTGCAAGCTGTTCGAAAAAATGACCAACAGAAGTTTACTATAATTCCTGGAATACAATGGTATTTTTGACAGCTGCCAGGCAGGTTTTCTGTCGGGCACTCCAACAACAGGCAAACTTGTCGCTTTTGAATCCTATGCGAAAAATGCCTTTGTTAACAAACAGTTTTGTATGTCCATATTTTTTGATCTAGAAAAAGCTTATGCCACTGCCTGGCGCTACGGCATCCTGCGGGACCTAAAATATTTTGGTATTTGTGGGAATATGCTTAACACCATTGAAAGCTATCTGTCTGAACGAACATTCAAAGTGGGGGTCGGGGTTGCAGTATCCGCACTGCATACGCAACAAAACGGTGTTCCTCAAGGTGGGGTACTTAGTTGCAAATTTTTATAGCTAAGATGATCACACATGAAAAAGCTCTGCCCCGTACCATTTTTTGCTCCATTTACGTGGATGACGTTCATATCAGTTTCCGGTCATGTAACCTGTCAATCTGCGAACTGCAGTTACAACTCGCCACACAAAGGCTAGTAAAATGGGCCGATGATAATGGCTTTAAGCTAAATCCTCAAAAGAGAACATGTTTCATATTTGCCAAGAGGCGTGATATTCATCCTGCGCCCAACGTCCAGCTTAATTGAGTAGCGATGCCCTTGAAGAAGGAACACAAGATTTTAGGGATTGTGCTAGATGAAAAGCTGTCATTTATTCCACATATAAAGCTATTGAAAATAAAATGCATAAAGGCAATGAATATCTTAAAAGTCCTAACCCACCACTCCTACGGTGAATACAAGATTTGGCT
Source organism: Haemaphysalis longicornis (assembly GCF_048455015.1). NCBI lineage: Eukaryota > Metazoa > Arthropoda > Arachnida > Ixodida > Ixodidae > Haemaphysalis > Haemaphysalis longicornis. Next base: position 208,735,533 of record NW_027526385.1, on the reverse strand, counting down.
GCTGCGTCTCTACAACAGTTTAGCGAAGTCGCGGTTTGACTATGGGAGGGTAGTATACGGGTCAGCTTCGAAAACCGCTATAAAAATGCTTTATCCTGTTCTGCACCTCGGCCTTCGCCTTTCGTCTGGAGCCTTCCGAGCGAGTCCTGCACAAAGCCTGAATGTGGAATGTGATCCGTGGTGCATTGAAGACCAGCGCTTATACAAAGACCTATTGTATGCATCAACGAGTCAGTAACGAGGACACTAGCTCCTTGTCAGCTTGATCGGATCCCCGCTCTGCTCAGGTGCCATGCCTGGTTTGAGCGCTGCATCGCCTTCTGCCGAGCAATTCTGCCCGGAGGGTCAAGTGGTCTTCGGTGGCGGCATGCACCTGGACGTTCCTATCGCCCCCGTGCGCGATAGGTGCGACGTGTCCACCCGTGTGCCTTACCGAAGTTTCCACTCCACGCCCTCCTTCAACGCAGTCATCGATCATCCAATCATCGCCAACGGACGGCATGTGATGTCCCACAGCGAAGCTATAAAGCAACCGGCCATCAGCTTCAGCTTCAGTGGTCATAGTGGCTGCAACGAGTACACTATGCTAAAACGATGCCTCTTTTGAATCAGCTCCTTGTCAGCATGATCGGATCACCGCTCTGCGAAAGTGCCATTCCTGGTTTAAGCGCTGCATCGCCTTCTGTCGTGCAATTCTGCCTGGAGGGTCATGTGGTCATAGGTGGCGGCATGCACCTGGACGTTCCTACCGCCCCCGTTCGTGATAGTTGCGACGTGTCCACCCGTGTGCCTTACAGAAGTTTCCACTCCACGCCCTCCTTAAACGCAGTCATCGATCATCCAATCATCGCCAACGCACGGCATGTGAAGTCCCGCAGCAAAACTCTAAAGAAACCGGCCATCACCTTCAGCTTCAGTGGGCATAGTGGCAGCAAGGAGGACACTATGCTAAAACGAAGCCTTTTTTTGACGCTGGAATGTTACTTTCCCGACGCGTACGTAGTCCGTCGCGATGACGGTTTTTTATTGCTGCTGTTCTGCCCACAAGCGTTTGTTTTATCATGTTATGAAGCAGTGTCTTTCTTTAACATTTTTTTGTTGTGTGGTGACGTCGAACTTAATCCCGGCACCCAAACCTGCGCCTGGAACTAAATAACGAGTACCTAGCACTCGCCCGCTACTCGTTCCTTTAGCAATTCTATTTCGACCCCTGAGCTCGGTGCACGTTCCCGAATAGCTGATTGTACTATATCAGACAAACCTGATGTCGTGGCTATGCTTTCACAACTGCTGGCTACTCAGCAGCAAATCGCAAGTGATATTGCTGAAATTAAGCTCCGTTTTGACAACCAATTTGATGCACTCGAGTGTATAGTATGTGCTTTGGAAAAAACTTCCTCACGTTCCAACTCCAACTCTGCTTCTGTCGGGTCGGCAAATCATTCACTCCCGAACTCACTCCCAAATTGATGATCTTGAAAATCACGGCGTCCTTCTGTCACGGCGCAACAATCTTGTAATTTATGGGCTGAAAGAGGAAGCCTTCGAAAACGGTGATTGTTTGGCAACTAGGATTCAGTCGTTTTTTACTGGAATGCTGCACATTGAATGTCCTCAGATTGAACGTTGTCACCGACTCGGTAGACAGCAAATACATCGTTCCCGTCCTGTTACACTTAAGCTCCTTGATTATCGGGATAAAATGACCATATTTAAGAACGTTGCAAAGCTTAAGGAAACTAAAATTTATAATGAATATTTCTCTCCACGAGTTCGTGCTCTGCGTAGGAAAATGTGGGATGCCGTTGCTCGTTTTCGTGATATAGGGTGTTCTACTAGTTTGAGGTTTGATTACATTTTAATAAACGACGCTCGGTACTGCTGGGATGAAACACTGAATTCCCTTGTCAAAGCACCTAGTTTGCCAAATATTTCCGATGAGATGCCCTCCTCGGCTGCATCCTGTTCGGAACTTTGTTCCTCTCCTGGTGAACCTTCCCCGGCAGCAGCGCCTGTTGTCCCGGCAGGAATGAAAATTTCGTCCTTCTAAATTTAAACGCTAGGAGCGTAATAAAAAATTACCTAGCCTTCTCTGCCTTGTTTCAGCGTATTCGCCTCACGTCATCGGTATAACGGAAACGTGGCTACATGATGGTATTCTTGAATCCGAGTTCATTCCCCCAGGATACACAGCAGTTCGTACCGATACACTCTTGGGGAAAGGGGGTGGCGTTGCTCTTGCGACACCGAGTCTGGTTGGTCAAGATTTGCCTCGAAAAATGTGCAATTGTGGTTAGCGTTCTTATCAGCCTCCCGCATCGAGTATTGAAACAGTACAGATTCCTAATAACTTTATGTACGAGCGCAATTTTTGTGCATCGAACTTCATTTTCATGGGGGATTTTAACGCCCCAGGAATCCACTGGCCTTCTCTTAGGTGTAATGGTCGCCAAATATAACAATTGCAGAGAACTTATAGACTTCACAGTCTTTTTACAGGCTAAACTCAAATTGTTCATGGTGCCACCAGGTTGAATGCTGTTCTCGATCTCGCATTTTTAAGCTCCGCCCTTTCAAATAAAGGCTTTAACTCCAAAATATTTGATGGCCTGTCCAACCATCAGGCTGTTCTCATTTCCCTCGCTTGCGTAGTTTATAAACCACGATATGTTTTCACTTCGTTTCCTGAGTTTGAACTTGCGAATGACCTTTCTGTTTTAGACGCTTTGGCCGATGCGTACGATAGTTTTGTGCTACTCAGCGCTTCAGGAGACATTGATACATTAACTAGCACTTTTGAAAAGCTAGTAAAATCCTACATTTCGGAGTTTATCCCTAGAGGAACTAAAAAAAACACTGATGTTCCCTGGAGGAACCATTAGGTTTTACACTTATCGCGTAAAGTTGGGAGACTTTGGCGCGGCAAATCTTCTAGCAATCCAGATAATATTATCAGGTTTACTGAGTCCGAGAGGGAACTTTGAGAGCAGCAAAATATAGCTAAAGATTTCGTTTTTCGTGTTCAACCTCAGAGTTTACTATCCGACAATCCCCGCAAGTTCTGGCGCTCGGTACGGCCCTCGATGCTTCCTGCAATACTTTCAAAATAAACGAAAGAATCATTGTGATTCTGTGGAAATTTCGAGCATTTTTAACTCGTTCTTTCAGTCTGTCTTGACAGTTTACAATCTAGTTGTTCCTTCTTTTTTCACCTCGAATCCAACGTATCCAATGAGCGATGTAGTTATCACTGAAGAGGGCGTGCTAAATCTTATACCTAATTTAAACACATAAAAAATATAATGAACCCGATGGTATTCCTAACATGTTTGTCGTTCGCTACTTTCTTTGGACCTCTCAATACCTTACTACAATTTTTATTAAATCCGTAAAACCTGGTACTGTTCTTAGAAATTCGAAAAACGGCAAAATAGTACCTTTAAAAATCTGGTGACAAGCACGTTTTCAGCAATTACAAGCCCATCTCTCTTACTCCTATTCCTGCAAGCTATTAGAGCACATTATATGCAAACATATTATTTCATTTCTCGAATCTAATGATCTGTTGTCTAACTTCCAACATGAATTCAGACGAAGTTATAGTACTGCTACGGAATTAACGGAATTCGACATTACTAGTAACATGGACATTGGTAATCCGGTTGACGCACTATTTATTGACTTTTCGAAAGTGTTAGACACTGTACTTTACTCCAAATTACTATATAATATAAACACGATATTAAACAACCCGCAACTAGTTACTTGAATTTCTAATTTTCTCTCTGAGCGCTCACAATACGTTTTTTTTAACTCAACTGACTCCGACATTGTTAATGTTAGTTCAGGCGTTCCACAAGGTTCTGTACTTGGCCTGTTACGGTTTCTACTGTACATAAACGATTTGCCGAATACTGTTGCCTGTAAAATTCGTCTTTACGTGGATGATTGTGTTTTGTGTGAAGCTATTGACTCTCCTGAAGCTTATCATCGTAAAAATGACTCATACTAAATTTTGTGAAAGGTGTGCAACCTTGCTAAAGAATAACAGTTTTAACAAATCCGTGCTTATGTCTTTCACAAATAATAAGTCCCCTTCCTGCTTCACGTACTCGTTTAAAAGTTCCACCTTAAAAAAGTAACAGAATACAAATATCTTGGTGTTGTTGTTTCCAGCAATCTATCTCTGTCTCAGCATATTAGCTTTATCTGCAAAAAATCTTTAAAAAATTAGGTGATTTAAGACGAGCACTGTCCCGATCCCCAAAAAGCACTAAATTACTAAGGTAAACAACACTTATTCGTCCTGTACTTGACTACGCATGCCCCGTATGGAACGCCCACAATCAGGGTGAAATCGATAGAATTGAGGCCATTCAAAAAAGGCTGTGGCTAGCGTTCCGCCCAGGCGGAACGATATACAAGTGCTAAAGGTCCGTCCATACGGAACGGGGCGCTGCGGGTTATCCTTCCATTTAGACGGAATACAACTGAGAGCTTAGCGTTCCATCCAAACGGAGCCGGCGTGAAATTTGTACAGTTCCGTCAAGACGAAAGCAAAAACCGGCGGATGAGACGCCGTGCTCTGTCTTCAGATTTGGTGTCGGGGTTGCGCCTCGGATAATCTCAGTATTTTACCGGGTTCGATTCCCCCTGGACATGCTTGTTTTTTTTTTGCGTTGTTGCGCCAGCCTTTTGCAACTGGTAAATTCTTGCCCACTTTACAATTGACGCTGGCAGAGCAGTCGGTTTTGATTTCGCAGTCATCCGGCTGCTCAGCTACCGCTCAATACAGCCAAGGCCGACGTGTTCATCGCCAGAGTTCCTATCACCTCTAGATCGTAATGGTGATTCGGTGATTCGTAACGGTGACCGGTTGGGTAAAAATCAACAAAACGCAAGTAAGCCGATCAAATGGAGCGTTTTCTACCCGCGAAAACGCGCCGCGCACGCCACAGGTGCGCTGACGCTGCAACGGAACTACCGGTACGCTGCCCGCGGCGCGGCCGGTGGCGGGAACATGGCGGCGGCTTCGGCCGAGAAGTGGCCTGTCATATTTCCACTCTTCTCCAGAATCCTGGAGAAGAGTGGGAATATCACAGGCTCATCAAGAATATGCAGGGGAAAAAATCAAGGCAGAGGGGGCCAATCGATGGAGAGGAAAAAAAACACCCAAAAGCTGGTGGAACAAAGAAATCAAGGCGACGATAGAGAGGCGTAAACAGGCGTTTAGGGAGCACAGGCAGGGCAAGAGGATGGGGAGACATCAGAAGGAGGTGGACCTAAAACGGAAGCAGTATAAGCAAATGAAACATTAGGTGCTGCAATTAGTGCAGGCGAAAATAAAGGGGGAAAGCGAGCGATGGGTAGCGCTAATACGAGGAAAGGGTAGAGACGCGCCCAAAAGGTTTTGGAACCATGTGCAGGCATTAGGAAAACGTACGAGTCCCACAGAAGGTGGTACTATAGAAAACGAGGCGGGGCAGATGGTCAAGGGAGAGGAAGCATTGCCATACCTACACAAAATCATCACGGAGAAGTTCCCTAAGGTGGATGAAGAGGTCCTGCAGCGACACAGAGATGTCGCGGCGGGTAGGCCGGAATGTCAGGAAATAGATGGGGAAAAGCCGAAATGAAAAAGATCAGAGGAAAAAGGTCCCCAAGAATACCGCGGCAGGCACGGATCGGATACCGATAGAGGTGATTAACCAGTTAGGACCAAAGAGCAAGGGAGAGCTACTGCAGGCCATCAGAACAAGGGTAGAAGAAAAGGCAATACCGGCCGCGTGGCAAATGAGCACGATGAATAGTGTACAAGGGCAAAGGAGTCAGGACAAACCCTAGCTCGCATAGGCCAGTAACCGTCGCGTCAGTGCTGTACAGGTTAGCAATGCAGGCAGTGAAGTTTGAACTAGAGAAGTGGGTGGAAGAAAATATTATATTCGGGGAGCTTCAAAATGAGTTTCGAAAGGACAGAAGACTATACGACAACTTATTCGTTGTAAGCCAATGCATAGAGGTGGCGAAGATGCAAAACCGACGTTTGTGGTTAGCCTTTCTCGAAAATAAATCGGCGTACGGTAATGTAGACAAGGAGCGGCTTTGGAGTAGCCTGGAGGACGAGCGATTTTGGGCAGAATTTATAAGGTTACTCAGGGAACTATACCGGGAGAACCAAGTGCAAATAGTGTGGTAGGGGTTAACATACAATAGGCCTGCATACACCTACAAGGGTTTGAAACAAGGATGTCCTCTCTCTCCGCTGCTGTTTATGATCTACATGGCGGGCTGGGGTTCGACTTATCCTACATGAAAAACGGGAAGGTGGTGGAACAACGGGTTCCAGGAATAATGTATGCAGTCCACATATTGTTGATTGCGGACAACCGGACAACTGTGCAGGGCTTGATGGATATATGCGGTGAAGAAGCGACGCACCTAGGGCTATAATTTAGCAGAGAAAAATCGAGCACCATGGTCTTTAATGACGGCGAGGAGCACAAAACAGTATCAGTGCAGCAAGTAGAAGTACCATTGGTGAAAGAGTATAATTACTTAGGAGTATGGCTGAACAACAGCGAAGATTACAAGCAGGCGCATGAGGCTCACTTCAAGAAAGGAAGAGAGAATGCAGCTGTAATGAAGCATAGAGCCCTCTGGGGATACAGCAAATACGAGGTGCTAAAGGGAGTCTGAAAAGGGTTCATGGTACCAGGTTTAACTTTCGCTAATTCGGTACTGTGCATGAAGCCAGAGACCGAAGCGGGCCTGGAAGTAAATCAGAGGGCGGTAGGAAGATTGGCCCTAGGGGCCCACAGCAAAACTACAAATGAAGCGGTACAAGGGGATATGGGCTGTGTAGAAAATAAAGGTGGAATGGGTGGTTGAGACAAGCGAAGGCAGGGGGCGCGGCACGATCAGAAGATGAAGATCGGCCGCGCTCGCGTGCTCGAGCTTGAGTGTTCCGTGACCACCACGAGAACCGGACGTCTGGGTCCTGCTTTCCTTGCTTGATCCGCCATACGCTGGTGCCGAAAACCCGCCCAGGCTTCCGGTTCCTTCCTTCATGGAGCACGAACGCCGAGTTCGGGGGTCCCTGCGCGCCGCCATCACGAAGGCGATCGCCGCGCTTGACGCTCTCCTCGAGGATCCCGCTGCCCCCGAGACCCGAATTCAGGGCTACGTCACCCTACTTACTGAGAAGCAGACAGAGCTCCGCGCCCTGGACGCCAAGATCCAGGCTCAACTCTCGGACGAAGCCTTTCAGGCGGACTACGCCACAGCATGGGACTACGAGCACAGCATTTGCGAAATTCGGGCCCGCGTGCACACCGCCCGATCATCGCCTTCTGCCGTCTCCGGTCCCTCGAGCTCCGCTGCTGGTGGACATACGCAAGATCCAAGGGTGAGCGAATCCACGGCTCCTCCCGCCGTGCCAGTTCCCCGCGTCGCCCTCCCCAAGCTGCAGATTGCACCATTCTCTGGGGACCGTCGCGATTGGCAGGGATTCTGGGAACAATTCGACGCCACCATCCATGCAAACCAACACTTGACGAAAATCGATAAATTCAAGTACCTCCGCTCGTACATGATCGGCCCCGCTAAGACCGCGATTGAGGGCATCAGGCTTGCGGAGGATGGATACGACGCTGCGATCAAGATCCTTAAAGACCGTTTTGGTCGCAGAGACCTATTGATGGCGGATCATGTCGATGCCCTCCTCGCCATAACTCCGGTGAAGACCTCTGCGGACGTCGCGGGGCTGCGGCGCTTGCATGACGACATCAGCTTTCGCCTAAACGCTTTGGAGGCACTAGGCATCGCGCCCGACCGGTACGCCGTCATAATCCACCGGGTCCTGCTGAAGGCGTTGCCGCATGACATCGCTCTTCTTTACCGGCAATGGATGAAGGAATCAGCCGCGAATGAGGTGAACGGGGATGCCAAGCAAGTTCAGGAGATCTTGGATTTCCTCCGTATTCAGGTGCAAATTCGGGAAGAAGGGTACATGGACAGCACCGGTCCTCAGGTTCGACGCCCTCCAGCACCCCGGCCGACACCGCATGAGGAGTTTTCTCCACCGTCAGCCGCAGCGCTACATGCGGAGTCATCGCCGCCTCCTCGTGGTGACTGTTGCCCCCTTTGTGACGGGCGAGGCCATTGGATCGCGCAATGCACCGCGAATGTGCCACCAGAGGAGAAGCGACGGCGACTGCAAGCAGGAAGACACTGCTTCCGGTGCGGCAAGCAGAATCACATTGCACGTGCTTGCCAGACTGCTAGAACGTTGTCCTGCAGCCGCTGTTCACGCCGGCATCTAACGTCACTCTGCGACGTGGCTCAGCCAGGTTCCGCGCACGCTACCAGGTCGTCCCACTCGTCTGGTCAAGGGGGCCCGCCCACAGTGCCCAAACCGTCACATGCGGCATCGTCGGTGGTTACAGCGTCAACTAGAAGCACACGGCCCACTCCAGTCTACCTGCAGACTTGCCGCGCATGGGCGACGGGTCCCAACGGTCAGCTTCTGGTGAGGGTTCTGCTAGACACGGGCAGCCAGCGGACGTTCGTTCGGCGTGACGTTTCGCGCGCTCTGGGCTACTCCGTTGAAGGCGTCGAGGACCTCAAGCTGGTCACATTCGGCAAGAGCCACCACGCAGCAGCGGAGAAGTATCCTCGCGTGTCAGTCACGGTGGCCAGCCAGAATAACGGCAAGCAGGTGGTCATCGACGCCCTTGAGGTCCCAAGTATCTGCGTCGTTACGAGTCCCCCAATCACCGATGACACGCTTAGACTGATGCACGACCATGGTCTTTTCGCCGCTGACACTTCGCCCGCGTCGGCTTATATGGATGACCACATCAGCATTCTAATTGGGTCAGATTTCTACTGGAAAGTTACCTCGGGGAACATTTCACGGCTGACTCCGCACCTGACCGCCGTCGAAACAATGTTCGGCTGGACTCTCCAGGGTGCACACTGCGACGAAACTGGCTGGACTTCGGGATCATCTAGTGCTTTATTCCTGGCCCACATGGAGCCCTCGCTGGATGACGCAGCGGCAGATAACGAGTTATCGTCACTGTGGCGACTGGATGCTATCGGGATCAAAGAAAGACCTGATGCGTCAGTGCTGGACCGCGCGGCCATAGAGCAATTCGAGAGCGACGTGAGGAAGAATGGCGCGCGGTACGAGGTTCCACTCATGATCCAGGAGCCAGGGCTGGACGCCAGCGCTGACAACTATAGGCTCGCAGAACAGCGGTTGCGTGTGCAGATGCGGCGCTTTCGTGGTCAGCCTGAGCTGCTGTCCCGGTACGACAACGCAATCCGGACGTATTTCAACGACGGCCACGCCGAACGAGTTCCCGAGCATGACGGCGACCAATGCTCGACAACCAGGTACTACATGCCGCATCACGGTGTGGTTCGTCGGGACGCCGTCACAACTAAGCTAAGGGTGGTCTTCGATGCCTCGTCACATGTTTCGGGGCAACCTTCGCTGAACAGCATGCTCTGTAAGGGGCCCAAGTTGGATGCGGACCTGCTAAGGCTCATTCTTAAATTCAGGTGCTATCCCGTGGTCATGGTCGCAGATATAAAGAAGGCCTACCTCCAGATGATTGTTCGGGAACAGGACAGGGACGCGCTACGTTTTTTGTGGGTCGAGCGCCTTCCTACACCGAAGGAGCCCTTTCCTCCAGTAGTGAAGTGGCGAATGACACGGGTTCCTTTTGGTGCGAGATCGAGTCCATTTTTGCTCGCCGCCACTTTGCACCATCATCTGCGAGTCTCACAAAAGTTTCCGGACACCGCCGCCATCTTGCGAGAGTCTTTCTATGTCGACGACCTCATCATTGGCATGGACAACGTCGACCGAGCTCATCAGATATATTCGGAAGCAAGGGCTGTAATGGCCGAAGCCGGAATGGAGCTCCGAAAATGGGCTTCCAACATCTCTTTCCTGCGGGACTTGTTCATAAGAGATAAGCTCGCATTGGAGGATGAAGGTGGCGACGCCACCACAATGAAAGTTCTCGGGGTGAGCTGGAACCGCATTGACGACACGCTGCTCATCAGCACAGGAAACGTGGCCGCGTTTATCAACGCAAAGCCCACCACCAAGCGAACCCTGCTACAAACATTTGCAAGAATCTACGATCCCCTAGGCTTCTTGGCACCATTCACGGTCCGGGCGAAGGTTAGATTTCAAGATTTATGGAAGATGCGGCACCCATGGGACAGTCCTCTACGACGTGAGCAACTCACCGCCTGGAAAACATGGTGCTCCGAATTAACCGAGCTGCAACACCTTTGTTTGCCACGAAACGTATCAGACGACCAAGGTTACCCGGAGCAGTCCATAGAAATCCACTTCTTCGCGGACGCTAGCCCGCGAGCATATGGCACAGCTGTCTTCGTCCGCCGACGCTCCGCGCATGGTGACCCGTTTGAGGCAAATCTGCTGATCAGCAAAGGTCGTGTGGCCCCTATCAAGGCGACGACGTTGCCTCGCCTCGAGCTCCTTGCCTGCCTCATCGCAGCGCGCCTTTACAACTACCTAATGCGAGTTCCTGGCCTATCAGCCACACGTGGGTTCTTCTGGTCGGACGCGCAGATTGCCCTGCACTGGATATGCGGGGAACCTAGCCGGTGGCCACCCTTCGTCCGAAATCGCGTCGAAGAGATCCAGCGCCTGACCAAGGGATGCAGATGGGGGCATTGCAGCAGCAAGGACAATCCTGCCGACCTCATCACACGCGGAATAAGTGCAACAGTCCTCAGAACCTCAGAGCTTTGGTGGCATGGACCATCATGGATCGCCCACACAGAAAACCTGTGGCCATTGAACCAGCCCCAGGAAGTCGCTGACTTCGTCGACCTGTCACCAGCCTTGGCGTCATCTTGCCCTGTGGGGTCTTCGCCACCAGAACCACTATGCCAAATTTCAGATTACAGCCGCTACTCACGGCTACTTAGAGTGACGGCCTGGGTTCGACGCTTCGTAAACAACGCTTTACCGCAACGTCCATCGATGAGCGGGCCACTGGTTGCTAACGAAGTCCAAGAAGCCGAACTGTACTGGATTCTCCAGGTACAGCAGGAAGCATTCCCCCAAGACCGGGAAGCTCTATCGAACAGGCAGCTTGGTGTGGGGACTTCCCGACTGCTTCGTCTACAGCCCTTTTTGGACTCCGCTGGCGTTATCCGCGTGGGGGGACGACTACACTGCTTACAATCTCCTTTCGAAGTGCGACATCCGATCATTCTGCCCGGAAAGAACGATTTAACCCGGCTGCTTATTCTGGCAACCCACGAGCGCCTGTTGCATGCTGGAACAGAGGCCACGCTCACAGAGATCCGCCAGCGCTATTGGATCATTCGAGGACGCCAGACAGTGAAGAAAGCCCTCCACCAGTGCTTGCCGTGCCGAAGGCGCAGGCTGACACCGGAGACAGCACCGACGGCACCATTACCGCGTGACCGCATAACGGAAACAAGCCCGTTTTCTATTGTGGGCGTCGACTTCTGCGGTCCTCTGTACTGCCGTACCAACGACCCTTCCAAAGTCAAAACATATGTCGCCGTATTCTCGTGCGGCGTCACGCGGGCTCTACACCTGGAATTGACGACGGGGATGACAGCGTCAAGTTTCTTGCTCGCCTTCAGGCGCTTCATTGCTCGCCGCGGAATACCTGCCACGGTATACTCCGATAACGCCCTCGCTTTTAAACACTTTGCGAAGTACTTCCACTCCCTCACCGACGCCACACTCCAAGATTTCTGCAGCGGACAGCGCATTGTTTGGAAATTCAACGTAGAGAAGGCACCGTGGTGGGGCGGCTGGTGGGAACGAGTGATTCGGACAACGAAAGAGACGCTGAGACGTACCCTTGGGCGCAACTCTCTGACAGCTGAGGAACTGGCAACCACGTTGTGTGAAGTGGAGGCGGTTATCAACAGCCGGCCCTTGACGTACCTGACCACGGATGCCGACGGACCTCATCCCATAACGCCGGCTCACTTCTGGCTCGGCAAGCCGAACACGTGCCTCCCCCAGAACCTCGGGCCATTCGAGCCATCGTCGACAAGCTCCGAGTTGACACGCCGCTGGAGGCACCGACAGAACGTCACAAATCGCCTATGGCAAAGATGGCGGAATGAATACCTGCTGCTTCTGCGGTCCGCTCACGAAGCGCCCTCACATCCGTTACACCAACTCGCAGTCGGAGACGTGGTTGTAGTGCACGATGAAAGATACGCCCCAACGTTTTGGAGACTCGGCCGTGTGGCCAAGTTGCTATCCGGACGCGACGGAATCGCCCGCTCCTGTGTACTCCGCCTGTCAACTGGTCAAGAAATCAGGCGGCCCATTCAACGGCTCTACTTCCTTGAAACTAACCCTTAGACTTCTTGGCGGGCCGGGGAGTGTGTAGAAAATAAAGGTGGAATGGGTGGTTGAGACAAGCGAAGGCAGGGGGCGCGGCACGATCAGAAGATGAAGATCGGCCGCGCTCGCGTGCTCGAGCTTGAGTGTTCCGTGACCACCACGAGAACCGGACGTCTGGGTCCTGCTTTCCTTGCTTGATCCGCCATAGGCTGGTCGTCTTTCGAGGCGAGTGAGGCGTAGAGCAAGATAAAGTTTGAGTAGCGACTTCATGACATGGAGGACGAAAAATGGGCCGCGAGGGTGTTTAAGTACCTGTATATGAGGAGCGTGGACACGCGGTGGAGACGGAGGACCCGGCAGCTGACTAAGCGGTACGGAAAGTCGGTAGGGGAAAGCGGGGTTTACTCAACAGTTAAAAAGCAGGTAAAGGCAGCAGAGACGACGAAGTGGGCACAGAGAATGGTAGCGAAAAAACCCTGGAGACTTATATGGCAGAAAAACGGGAATTTAAGGAGGAATTTTATGGCAATACGAGAGGCAGTGCGTTGCTCTTCGAGGCACGGGCAGGGTGCCTGAGAACCCGGCCATACACGGGTAGCTACAGGCAGCAGAATGAAACATGTGCATGCTTCGGCAGTAATCGGGAAAGTATAGATCATTTTGTCAGGAGCTGCACAAATACGGCTACCGCGGGGTGAGGGGGAGACGACGCTGGCGGAGGCTTTGGGATTTGGGGCGAGGGGGAAACTGAACTTCAAGGCCAAAGAGGTGACGAAGAGGCGACTGGGGTGGTCGTGGAGGAAAACTAGGGAAGGGATGGGTAACTTCTAACTTCTCATACGAATGAGAAGTTAGAACAGCGAGGGGATAAAAAGAGGGGTGGGGGCGATGAGTTTAAAGAAGAAAGGAGGGAGAGATGGGAGTGAGGAACCAAATCTATAGGTTAACTGGGAGTAGGGCAAGTAAACGTAATCAAACAGGCAAGTCGGTTGCTGACAACCGACGCCCCGATTCAAAAGGAAAGCCACTAATCATCATCATCATGGTGTCGGGAGCACGTGGGACCGCTCCTAAGCGCTCTCTAAAATGCAGCTCAAGACACGCACAAAGTTGCTTGAGCGGTAAGGGAGCTTATAATTTTACTACTACAAAACATCATCCGCAGAGCTAGTGAAAGCGCCCATGCAGTATCTGCCTGCCGGGGTGGTAGGCCTAAAAATCTCTGGCAGTCTATGCTGGTGGAGCCAACCGGCTGACTCGAGCGCTTCAAAACTGCCTCCATTAGGCGCGCGCCTCCCTAATGGCGCAAGTCGCAGGCTCCTCCCACTACCGCGCGCAACGCGTGTGATTTTCTGAGTGAGGCAGCAAGAAGACGCGGACGTCAAAAAATCGCACGCGGACCGCCGACGCCCATGAATCGTGAGCAAAAACTTGCGACTCGGTTCACGCTTAACTCCGTCAAACGGAACTGCAAGCCGCTACCTCGAATACGCCCGCTTCACAACAAGCAGCGAGGGCAGTCGTTCTTGATATTTACACAGCCGAACGAACCGCTTCCGCTCATTGACTAGCCAGAATAACCACTGATTAGTAATCACCATTACGAACTAGAGGTGATCGGAACTCTGGCGATAGACACGTCGGCCTTAGCAATATTGAGCGGTAGCGGAGCAGCCGGTTGAGTGTGAAATCAAGACCGACTACTGTCACCGCGTCAACTGTAACGTGGGCAAGAAATTAGCTGTTGCGTATTGCCGGCACAACAACGCAAAAAACATGTAATGGGGAAATCTAACCCGGTACAATACTGCCATTATCCGAGGCGCAACTCCCTACACCAAATCTGCAGACGGTGCACGGCGTCTAATCAGCCGGCTTTGCTTTCGTCTAGACAAAACTTTATAAATTTCACGCCGGCTTCGTCTGGACGGAACGCTAAGCTCTCAGTTGTATTCCGTCTGGACGGAAGGATAACCCGCAGCGCCCCGTTTCGTCTGGAGGGAACTTTACCACTTCTATATCGTTCCGTCTGGACGAAACGCTAGCCACAGCTTCAAAAAAAGCTATCAGATTTATTTGTAACCGCTATGCTAGCTACATTACACCTTCTCTTTCCCTGTCTTCTCTTGATCTCATCACACTACGCATGCGCCGACTAAAGGATTCCATGAAATTGCTTTACTGTTTTATTAACTCAGTATATCTCATGTCTGACAGTACCTACATCTCATTTGCCTCGCCGTTCATAACTAGAAGTAATCACCACCTTAATACCAAGCCTTGCCATTGTCGAACCAACGCATTCAAATTTGTTTTTTTCCTTTCACTGTCAAACTCTAGAATGAATTGTCCTGTGATGCTCGCTCCCTTCCGCTGGAAAATTGTTTGCTCTCCCTTGCTGATTTGCGTTAACTGTTGTTTTGTTTTTTTTTGGTCTGTTGATCTGTTTAATTGCTATTTTTTTTGGTGAATGCTCACTCCTGCCATAGACCCAAATTGGGGGCTGCAGTATGTATAAATAAAAAGAATAAAAAAACAATATCTGTAAAAAATCACCCTTCTTCGTTTATTGTCAATGACACCTCTGCCATGCACTCGTTTCTCAGTCGGCCCCCTATACCTATACCTTTTTCGTTGAGAGTAAAGTATAAGCTGAGGAGCTTGGGATTTCTTTTAGCGAGACTTATAAAACTTCGATCCCAGACCTTGTTGCTCCTTGGGAAATCTCCCCGGTTTCTAGTGATTTATCTTTGAGAGCCATTAAGAAAAGCACTGCACCAAGAAAACTAATCTTGCAGCACTTCCTAGACCTACGACATAAATATCCTTACACAACATTTTACAAAGATGCCTCCAAGTCCGCCCATTCTGTGTCATGCACTGCACATGACCAAATTTTGCTATCACAAAGACAATGAACAAAAATACTAGTATTTTTAGAGCTGAGGCACACGGCATTTTAACCACTGTGGAACACATTACAGAAACCAGATTACACAGTTCCATCATTTTTTACAAACTCCCTGAGTGTAGTACTTGCTCTTCATTCAGGAAAACCGACAAGAAACTTCATTTTAAACCGTCCTATCAAATCCATATTGTCCGCTTACGCTCTAAAATTGACTGTAGTAGTGGGCTGGGTACCTGGTCACAGCAGGATTTCGGGCAATAAAATTGCTGACCAGAATTCCGCTTGACGGCTCTCCGCAGTGTTGTAGATATCCCACATGTTCCCCAACTAGAAATAAAGCCACTAGTTTGAAGTATACTTCGGAGGCACTGGCATGTGCAGTGGGACACACAAATCTAAAACAAACTGCACATTATTAAACCACACATAGGGAATTACAACACAGAGAAACGGAACAGGTTCCCAGAAATATCAATATGCAGATTAAGAATAGGTCACACAACGCTACACACTCATATGTTTTAAACAGAACCCCACCACCATCTTGTGAGAAGTGGGGACTTAGATTTACGGTCCTCCCCGTATCGGCTGAATGCTTGGCATACCATGACGCAAAGAAACGACACTTTCCCGAACTATACACCTGCTCGATACCCTTACAGCTATCATTATTTTTATCTGATCAACCTCCGAACAGAAGTGAACGCCTTTTAGCCTGCCTCGCTGACATTGTATTTTTAGACCTCATCTCATGCGATGTGTGGCATCAGAGCCACCAAGCGCAAATAGTAATGGTGGTTCTGAGTGTTTTCATGGCGGGCCAGGGACGTCACTGGCATTCCTGTTATGTTATGTTATGCTATGTTAGGACGTTCCCAGCACACACCTAACCGTCGTCATTGTTACCTCTCACCTTATTAATTTTCGCTTTTTAGAGAAGGGCCATTTACACCCACACATACACTATTCTCATCAAGTCCATCACAATCATCCCCATGGTATTTTAAAAACAAATGTGATAAAACAAAAGTTATCTTAGCGCTCTTTGGCCTCAGACGCCCTTGCGTGAATACAATAGACATATTAGTAGTAGATTGCCCTCAGGTACTGCTTCACCTTCGGGATTTCAACACACCATACCCCAGGTGCGCCACCTCGTAGCCAGCGACTACTCCGCTGATGGACGGGCGTCAACAGGTTGGCTCCTGTCCTACGTGAAATAGGACTGTCGTATAGGTGCATCGAGAGGGTTTACAGGAGTCTTCCCTGCACCTTACCGCAACCGTCAGTGGTACGCGAATGACAATTACACATAAAAACTTTATTAAGGGAGAAGGTGTACCCAAAAGAAGAGAAAAAGCGCCAGCGTGGCATATACTTTGAGAAGAACTCCGCAACCGCACCCGCCATATTCTTGTCTTCTTTTTCATATCCGAGGCATCTCAGAGCGTGCTAACGCCACCCCCTTCCCCTGAGAAAGCCCGCGATCCCGCTGCAAGACTAGGAGTGCATGCACTGATGCGACTCGCATTGCGGCAGTGCATGTGTGAATATTTGAATATCAAAAAACATGTTTTTGTTATTATAGTCCTTAGAAAGCATAGCGTCTATCCTGCCCTTTTATTTAAGCTAAAATAGTCGCAGCAACTGTTTTTTTTACACCTGTAAGGCTACAGAGGAATATTAAACACTTAATGGCCAACTGCAATCAAAATTTCGACCTCTTCAAAACCCTATTTTTGAATAATCTGCTCAAAAAGAATTCAAGATGTAAAATACAACACCTGAAATACGCTCGTGGACGCCACAAGCGGCCAGAACCGAAACCTAGTAGAGCCAGGTCATTACAGTGACATCGCAGCCGTCCAGCGAGTGGCCAGACGGTCACCAGCTCGGGAGAAAGTCTGTGCACAAGATCAACGCGCTCACGGGGAACACATCGGCACACATGGTGAAGCATGCGGAGAAGAGCTCGACCAGTTCTCCGGCCGCATGGCTGGCCAGAGGAAGAAGCCCCCGTCGGCTGAAACATCACAGGAGCGTCAGGACTGTTTAAGAGATCCGCCGGCATGTGCATCGTGGTCTGCGGCAGAGCTTTTTAAACGCTTCTGACTGATTAACGAGGCGTTTCACGGGGCTACCACTTGTTTCCCAGCTGATTTGGTTGTACTCAGTGCGCATTAAAAAAATAGTTCAGCGTTATTATTGGGTGCATTTGGCTTTTAAAATGCATTTAAATTATACGTTATCCTGAACTTACACTGAGAGCACATATCAAAATGTTCAAGAAATCTAGGTTCATCCGTGTTAATTTGGAAATCTGCTCGTAATATTGCAGTAAAACATGGTTTTTTTCAGCCCCGTGACTCTGCTAAAAAAAGTGTGCGCACAATTTATGGCTTTGGCTCAACAAACATCCTCTTTAAAATCATACTTAAAGACTGCCAAGAATAAGTCTTATGGCAATTATTATCATTGCGAGGACACCTCGGTTAGCAAGAACGTGGCTGTTATGTTATGTGTGCAAAATTGAATCATTTTTGGCATTCAGAACAAAAAATGCTTTTCCTCTAAATTTCAAATTAAAAGCGAAACCTGTGGTATATTTGCAAGGTGGAGAATTTTATTTTCGGGGTCTTTCGCAAATTCTGGCAGAAAGTCACAAATTCCTATGAACCATTTTATTTATTCATCTTTTAATCTCACTATTATATCCTACAAAGAGGGTCCAAATTTTATTCGGGCATGCTTAACATGCGGATTGACTTCTTGTGTTGTAGTATCTCTAGAGCACTATCTTACTATTGAAATGTTTTGAATAAATGTTTAATGTGTGACATTATTGTTTGTCTTAATTATTGTATTACGTCTAACAAATACCAGCGGTGCCTTCCATGAATTTTAGTAGAATGTATATTAACTGAGGAATTCTCGCAGTCCTATGATGTAATGTTTATTTAAATATGTCCCTATGTGTGTTTTATATATCAAGACGATGCAATTGACCATATTTCTTTTAGTGTTGTAATAACCAACATTTTTTATATTGATTTTGGTGGGTTCGTTTGTCAGGTGTTTTTTGCAATGTTGCTAGGGAATCGGTATTAGAATCGTCGTGGGCCCAGTACGCACACACGTCTGTCGTTTAGACGAGCCGACCAATACAAAACAATAGTATTTTAGAAATGAGATACTGAGCATACAACGCTTGCTTCCGAAAATACCGGGGCAGTCCCCTCACCCACTGTTTGAGAACATCATGTAAGTTTTTCATTGGGTTACTTTCAAGCCATCTGGCATACAATTACAAAGACATGGTATGTGCGTGGTGTTTTTTGTTTTTGCTTTTTTCTTGAGAAGACACATGGTTGGACGCAGCTATGAGTGACAAGGAAAAAGTTCTGTGAATATCAAAATGAGTTAATTCTACAAAGTTGTTGCTGCCGCAGTACACAGTTAGATTGCACACATGTTCAAATCGTTCAAAACGTTTTTCACATACACTTATCTTGCTTTCTTCCTTTTTAGAAAGGCATGCTATACACGCGCATTTTCTTTCTAGTGTAAAGTATAAAGTGTAATGTTTATTCTATTATAAAGACAAAGTTGCGTATATAAACAAGAAGAATAATAGCATGATATGAAAACCAGCTACGGATGTAATACTAGTTACTTTCCCACATAGGTGGCCAGTCACCTTGCAAGTATTTTCATTGCATAAAAACGTTTTTGCGCTATCCCAGCCTCGTTGTTGTTTTTTAGTACAAGTACATATTATGCGAGTGGTTTTTTTCTTCCTGTCGCATTTTTTCTAGTACAAAAATGGGGTTGCCCGCATTGGGAAGAAGAAGGTATAAAGTTGTCTGGATATTCAATTTCATCTACAAAGTTTCGCGGCCGCAGCCAGAAGAAATGTCTCATTATTGCATTGTTCAGCGTGCACAGAAAGTTTTCCCCGTATACCTGCAATTGATAACTTCTCCCACCATATAGACTTGCAAGGTGCGGGGCAATTTTTTTCTATAGCTTTTTTCTCCAACTGAGATGTGGCTCTACTCAGCTGGGAGACACAGGTGGAAATGTGTCAAAATATATTGATCAGCTGCAATGCATACACGTTTTGCCTCCGCAGTTCACCCGGCGGTTGCCCCAAATGCATGTTGAGAATTTCCAAAAGGATTTTTATTGCACGCTCTCCTCGCATCGTCTTCGCCGGTTACAGACACATGGTATGTTGGCTGCACCACTTTTTATGCGCATTTGTTGTATTAAAAAGACGCGGTTGCAGTCGGCGAGTAGAAACCGACTGCAAGTTCTCTAAATATAAAATCAGGCACAGCTTTTACAGTGTTTTATCTTACCGCTAGCCGGATATTTATATTACGTGCATGCCCATAGCTTCCAATATTTTCAGCGTATACTTGCCTCACCTTCTTTCTGATCATTACAAAAACATGGAATGTGCCGAACGTTTGCCTTACGTTGGCTTTCTTCATAAGAGACCGGGATGCGTGTGGCGAGAAACAGGTGCAACGTTTTTAAAATAATAAAATTAGCCACAGCTTAGTACACTATTCCCTCCGCATTTAGCCTGGTAGTGAACATACACGCGTAAGGAGAACGCAGAGAACGAATTTTTCCCCACAACCGGCCTCGTCTTCTAGCGCTGGAATACAAACACAATGTGTGCGCGCCATTTGTTTTTTTTTCCATTGTTTAACAAAGAGACGGGTTGTGCGAACAGTGAGAAACGACAGGGGTACATTCTCAGAATTATTCAAATCAGCTACAGTATGTCTAAGTTTTTGAGTTACGTTGAGCATCTAAACTAACTGAAGTGTATATGAGTTCTTCCGCCTTCCCTAAATGTTCAGAGCATAAAAAAGTTTTTCCGCGTACACCCGCCTCGCTGTCTTCCCGATGGTTACAAGGACCTTGTAGGTGCGCAGTGTATCAATCCATTCTCTTTTCGCCCGTAAAAAACCGTAATTGCACACATCTTACAGACAAAGATAAAAAGTGTTCTAAATATAAAGTTAATATACGGCATAAACGTTTGCTGCTACCAATCGAAAGGAAGTCCCCTTAGAAGTTCAGAGCTCCCAGAACGTTTTTCATCATATACCGGCCTCGCTTTCTCTTCTTCTTTTCATGATATTTTGTTAGAAAGGCGATTTTTCCTATCCCTTTTCTTCTAACAATCAAGGTCTTGCACGCGGCAAGAAAGACACGTTGAAAGATCAAGCAATATTAAAATATGCTACAATGCTTAAAAACTGATTTCTTTGTTACCGTGCAAGATACCTCACATGTGGGTACCGAGGGTCCAAGAGATTGTTGTCCTCAACATTTACAGTCCTCCAAACAGCCTCTCCCAGGGAGAGGAGGAATATCTTTATTTTTTCCCAGGATGGGGTCAGGGGTGGGGTAGGCTAGAAGTTCCTTCCCCCCTCTTCAGCCACCGGCCAGGAGCCCCTGCTCCTTAGCGGCGGCCTCGGCCATCCGGACAGCCCAAGACTGAGACTCAGCGTCCGAGCTGAGCAGTATCGTCTCCCACTGCTCCGGTGTACTTGTCATTCTTCTTGCTTTATCTGCGGTGGTGATGGCAGGGCAGGTCCATAACATGTGTTTAAGGTCAGCCCTTCCTTTGCAGTTCTTACATCTGTCGCTGTGCAGATCTGTATAATGGTCATTGTACCGTACGGGGCTTGGGTACATCGCCGTCTGCCATAATCTCCACGCAACTGATTGCTTTTTATGAAATGTTTTGTGCACCTCTGGGTATTTTAGCCGCCTCAATCGGTAATGATCCATTTCTCCTGTATATAGGACCATGCGTTCACTGCTGTTTCTGCGCGAGGGCTGCTCTGTGGTGCTTCTTGCGGTAGCTTGAACGGTTAGTCCTCGAGCTAGGTTGTGAGCGTGCTCCTTGCCGGGTAGGCATTTGTGACCTGGTGCCCATATTAGGTGTACTCTTCTGAGCGTTTCTCCACTATATGCATTCATAATTTTCCGCGCTTCAGCGGATATGCGTCCTCTCGAGAAGTTTCTGGTTGCCGTCTTGGAGTCACTGGTTATATACCTTGCTCGCATGGATGCTAGCGCCAAGGCAATAACAGCTTCTTCCCCAGTCTCAGGTGGGCTTGCGCGGACTGAACCTGAGGTTATCAAAATGGCCGTGCTGGTTAACCGCCGTCATTGCCATGGCAGTGCGGTCCGAGTATTCAGCAACATCGACGTTTATCGCCTCCATGATTTTTCAAAGCGCTTGTGGATAGCTTTGGCCCTTTCTTGCCTGCTTGCTTGGTTAAGAACTGTGTGCATATTCCTGGGTAAATGAGGAAAGTGCAAATGTGCTCATGCTTCGGGGATAATGTGAACTTTATTTCCATGGTGCGAATCATAACGAATGCTTAGGATTCGCCGCACATGTCTTTCAGTCTGACTTTTTGTGAGCCGCTCCAACTGGGAGATTTGTTGGGCTTTGGTTAGCTCGTAGAGCGAATTGTGTAGCCCTAGTGCATCAAAGTTCTTGTTAGGCGTTTATATGGGTATGCCTAAGGCTTGTTTGTATACTTTTCTAATCATATTATTGATCTTGGTTTTTTCGTATGTCTTGATTGAGAGGAATGGTGCTACGTAGACCACCCTACTGAGGACGAAGGCCTGAACCAGTCTGAATAGAGTGGCTTCTGTGATTCGTTGGTGTCTATTGGTGACTCTGTAAATCAATCTTTCCGTTTAGAATATACTTTTTTCTATCATCGTGATGGCTTTGGTGTTGTGGCCATTCGCTTGTATTCGCAGACCCAGAGATTTCATCATCGGCACTATTGGCAGGAGCCCAACTTTTGCTTGTAGGTCGATCGTAGATATATAGGATCCTTTTCTTCTCCACTTGTTTGCCTGATATAGTAGTATTTCTGATTTTTCTGGCGAACGTACGAGACCCCTTGGTTCAATGTACGTGTCTATAGTATTAATTGCTTCCTGTAAGATGTCTTGTATTGCTCCGTCACTGCCGCTGGTTACCCAGAGCGTGAGGTCATCTCCGTAGATGCCTTGTATTTTCTTCAAATCCGCGGGCAGTCCGACCATGGCTATGTTGAACAAAAAGGGGAGAGTACAGACCACTGTGGGGTGCTCCTAGCCCCCAGTACGAGTTCGCTCGATTCAATGCGTGCCGATTTTTATTTTTGCCGTTCTGTCAGAGAGGAAATCTCTCACGTATTTGTACGTCATAGAACCGATTCCTAGCTTCCCGAGGTTTTCCAGGATGGCGCTGTGGCGCACGTTATCGAATTCCTTTGTCAGGCCTAGGCCTAAGATGGCTTTTTTGTCTCTCGATGATGTGCCATTTCCGTCTACGATCTGATATATCAGCTTCAGTAGGACGTCTTCAGTGGAAAACTTTGGCCTAAAGCCGATCATATTGTGCGGGTATAAATCCTTGTCTTCGTTGTATTTATTTAGTCTACCGAGTACAACGTGCTCCATAAGCTTTCCCAAGCACGAAGTCAGGGAAATCGGTCTTAGGATCTCTAGCCCTAACTTCTTTCCTGGCTTGGGAATTATGATGATGGAGGCCGTTTCCCATTGCTTCGGGATGCTTCCCGTTTGCCATCTTAGATTTAAATGCTGTGCTAGTGGTTCTGCAGAATCGTCATCGAGATTTCTTATAATTTTGTTTGTAATCCCATCCTGGCTCGGTGCAGATTTTGTACCAAGGTCCTGGAAGGCTTCCTGACCTCCGCTGTTTTAATGTGGCGGTCGAGTTCGGGGTTTGGAGTTTTCTTGTATGGTTTGACGTTTTCCTTCGGGTTTGAAAGTATGTCTCTGTTTTTGATTTCTTCTAAGACGTCCTTGTCCGATCTTGGATAATAAAGTATGATCTTGCTCAGGTTGTGTCTCTGGGTGGTCTTGCATTCCTGGGAATCTATCAGGTAGCGATGTATATTCCAGATTTTCCCGAGTCTCATCTCTGAGTCTTGCATGTGCTGTACCAATTCTTGGCGGGTCAGTTCGTTTCCCTATTTAAATACGCGATTCTCCTTCGTAGGTTGCGGTTTAGCTTCTGTGTGCTTAACCGTCTCTGAAGGCGTTGTTTCGCCTCCCACATGTGCAAGAGTTTGGTTTCGGCTTGCTGGAGGACAGCTTCTTCGGGTATCGTTTTCGTCCCCTTTCTTGCATGTGTGTGCAGCTGCTCTGCAAATTCCTCAATGTTATGCATCCTGTCTCTTCGGATATCTCCCGTCCGTCTGCCCTGATTATTCTGAATTCATCCCAATTTCTAATCTTGATTCGGTTTCCTTTTTTTGTGATGTGGTGGGCCCGCTGTGAGCCGTGTGGCTACTATGAAGTGGTCACTGCTCAACGTTTCCAGCAGGTTAATTCACTCTGGTTTGTCAACCAAATTTTTTGTGAAGGTTAAGTTTGGTGTCATGTCCATGCTGACGCTGGCGTCCAGTCTGGTGGGGTACGTAGGGTCGGTGGCTACAGAGAGGACAGCTATTTCGGCGTCTTGCCACAGGTTCCTTCCTTTGGTCGTTTCCCGTTTGTAGCCCCAGGTGGAGTTGTGTGCATTAGAGTCTCCCGTTTATGATCAGGGCATTTTTCTTGGTTATGTGTATCACCTTGCGGAATAGCTTTGCAAACTTGTGGTTACTACGGGGGCTGCGGTACACGTTCAGTATAAACCTACCTCTTTCCCCTCTCCTTTTGGTTGAAATGATTCCGGTGAAGACATTGTCGATTGCTTCTATGCCTGTGTCGTGTTGGATTACTGGTAGATTGCGCTTGAAGAAGATGGCGGCCACCGGTTTGTTACCGCTATCGTTAGAGGAGTGTTCATTTTCCGTACCGAAGGTTTATAATTCAGTAGTTTGGCTGGGCATCCCGTTTCTTGCAAGCCGATTACATCGGGTCTTTCCTCTATGTAGCTATTAAGTGTAAATTGATCTAGATTTCCTCTCTTCCTCAGGAAGCCTGTGCAATTTCATTGCCATATAACGTGTCTGTTGTAGCGATTATTGGCCATGAGTGATAGGTTGAGAGGCTTCAATGTTGATTCTGGTAATTTCTGTCACGGGTGGCATGGAGTAGGGCTTGGTCGGTTTGATGCACCGATTTGTCCGCTGCCTCCTTCGCTGAAGGCGGCATTGTCAAGTGCAAACATTCTCGCTGTTGTGCTTCCCTCAAATTTTGTAAGCATGTTCTGAATCTTTCCCCAAACTGTCGTTGCCTAGTGTTTAACAGTTCCTCGTCAATAGTCTTTCCTTGAAGGGCAATGTCTGTTTCTTCTGCTTGCTTGCTAAGGGTTTTGACCCTTCTCTTCGAAGGGGGTGATCCGTACCTGGGTTCCCTTCTGTAGTATTTATCGGCACATGTCTGTCAGCTCGCGTTGAAACTTCCATCTTTGTTCGCTCCTCGACAGACTCAGTTGATGAATGATTCTTGTTAGCTTGTTTAAGGGTTAGTATATCTGTCTTGAGGGCCTATTTTCTGCGATTACTATCTCTAACATATGTCGAATTTTAGTGATTTCTGACTGGTTATCTGATTGGGTTTGAATATTGATGTGTGTGTGCTGCGTGAATCCGTGGGAGATGACACCAGCACAGCTTACCTTATTTTGTTGGGGCTCTTCTTTTTGTTGACATCCCTTCTGCGCCTCGCTGGTGCCGAGATTGACCTTGGATTACGACCTGGACCTCCACCTTGATCTCGAATCGCTGCTCTGCCGGGTCCGGTCGTCAACTATTTGATGTCGGGACGTGGACCTCGAGCTGCGCCGATCAGGAGCCGCGTCGTTGTGTGTGCCGCCTGCGCTGCTTCTCTTCTCCGTGTTCCCGTGGCCTCCATTGCCGCTGGCGTTTTCTCGGGAGGGTAGACGTAGGAAAGCACCAGACCGGTCTCTTCGGTGGTCTTCTGTATTTCCCTTCCTAGCACCGTGTCTGAGAATTCCCGAAACGCTGTCGCCTGGGCTCGGCTGGTTGTGCGAGTGCACTTTCTCTTCCAAGAGTTTATTCGTCTCCAATTGTCGCTTCTTGAATAGGAACGGCATTTGGTAGCGTTTGCGATACTTTTTGTCGCCAGTTGGGTGGTCTCTGCCGCAAAGCGCGCACTTGGGGTCGCACTTGTGCTTATCTTGTGGGTTCTTGGCTCCACAGTCCCTGTAGATCTTGTTTTCCAAGCAGGGGCACAAGTCAGTCCTGTGGCCGAGTCGTCCGCACGTCTCGCATACCTCGTGCTTCTTCTTAAGCAGATAACCTCGATATTCTGCGCCTCTATAGTAGGCGTAATATGGCACCAACACTCCCTCAAACACGATGACTGCCGCATTTGTTCGACCCATTCTTCTCGCCTGAAGAATCTTCGGGTTCGTTTATTGACCAAGCTTCGAGTAATGTCGTCGTCACTGTCGCTGTCCGGTATATTGTGGATTACGCCCTTGGAAGTGTCTTCAGGTGCAGCTGCGTATGCCGTAACTTTGTGAAGGTGCTCGCCGATCGGGATTGCCTTGATGGCGTTGTATTTCACAGCCCTCCCCATGCTTGGGGTGCTTGCGTCGATTACGTTTTTTAGCACATTGATTCGAAGCGTGTTTTCCTCCGCTCCTTCCGCCGTTAGTTTCGTGGCGCGCAGCATTCCGTCGCGGAGCATCATTGGCTGATCTTGAAAACATCTAGGCCTTCCCTCAGTCGAAGCACGATCTTGATGTTTTGGCGCGGTAACTGCGGCTGCCGCGCATGGTGAGGGGGCTTGGTTGTTGTGTGTCGAGAACGCGAAGCCCCGCTGGAGGATTCGGGTTCGCCGACCTCTTGTCCCTTGCCTGTCCCTTGCTTTGGGCTCAACTAGAGTAGAGCTAGAGCGCTTCGTTGTCAGTGGCTCGTCAGCCAGCCCGCCTCACTTGTAATCTCTTCGGGTGAAATTGCCTCACCCTCTACTTCGATGACTTCAATTGGCCTTCCGGGTTCCCGGGGAATGAGTTCCAAAGAACGCTGCAGTCGTCGACGACACTCGCAAAGGCGAGCGGAAGCCGCGGTTGCCCCCACTTTCCTCGTGTGGAGCCGATGTTCCAAAAAGGTGTAACGAGCACCGGCTCACCCAGGGTAAAACGCCCTCGCAAATGTCCAGCACACGGCTCAGTCTTCACGAAACATGCATCCACGGGTGGCATTTACTTTCAGGAGTCACTATTCAGAGGATGATTGCAGGTAGATTCCAGATTCACCCCATGCAAACGCAAAACACTGCAGATCCCATGTGAGTTGCGTTCGCTCCACTCGGAACCCTTGTGGCGTCCCTCTCCCAGTGATCCGACGATTTTTATGAGCCGTGTGCCAACGTACCAGAGTACGCAAACTTGTGGTCCTCGGGGACTTCAATACACAACCTACGGCCTTGGGTTACCCCCGAAACAACAAAAAGGGTGCAGCCTTACATGAACGTTGTTTGCAAAACCAACTTCACCTTTTTAACTCCCTCCACAGTTACACCAGACTTGGCAATAGTGTCTGACGCTACACTGCCACCCACCTGACATTTGCGTACACATCAAAATGGCTACATGGTCGCGCCTCGACGAAAGTCTTGGTAGCAACCACTACATAATACAGCTAGAAATATTCAATCGAAGAGCAAGCAGCCAAAAAATCGGCACTGCGCGCATTACAAATTGGCAGAACTTCTGGCAAACCAACCCCACTGATCCGATCAATATTCTCGTGGGATGGCCTTCAAAGCTCATTCAAGAGGCAACAAAACACACCCAGGAACCTTCCCTTATGCAGGATAAACCAGCCATCGATACCCTTCTCCTCCACCTCTGGGACACCCATACAGTGCTAATTAGGGGGGGGGAACGAACAAGAGGAACCGCAAGCTGAAGATCCGCATTGCGGAAATTCCGGCAGAAGCCGAAACATACGCCCGTCTGCTGAGCCAGCAGAACTGATGCATTTCTGCAAGAAGTAGCAAGGAACGCTTGGAACCCGCCGTACATCGTACCTTCTTGGTTACCTTATGGGCCCCGACCCGATCAGCTTCGCCGAATAACCCAGAATTACCCGGGCACTGAAGGCACTTATTGGAAGAACTCAAGCAGGCCATGGATACCCCGCCTCACGTCCAACCTTCCCAGCACCCGACTACACAGGCGATACGAATCCCAAAATGGACGAGCCATTCGCTGTTGCTGATATCGAGGCGGCAGCATACAACCTCACCCGAAACACTACTCCCGTTCGAGACAAAACTCCCAAGAAAAGTTTCCGAAATTTCAACCATGCCGTCTTAGAAAATGTTCTAGTCTACATCAATAAGTGCTGGCTAGCGGGCTCTTTGAGTCCACAGTAGAAACCCGCAAACGTCACTTTGATTCTCGAGCCCGGGAAATCCCTCAACTCCAAGAATCTGAGGCCTATTTCTCTGACTTCATGTGTCGGCAAATTGTTTGAACACATGGTTCATAATCGGCTCTCGCACCACATTGAAG
The DNA here is from genome assembly GCF_048455015.1 of Haemaphysalis longicornis. Lineage (NCBI taxonomy): Eukaryota > Metazoa > Arthropoda > Arachnida > Ixodida > Ixodidae > Haemaphysalis > Haemaphysalis longicornis. The sequence goes on along the minus strand of NW_027526385.1, from coordinate 208,707,738 downwards.
ACAAGGGCTTTTTTTCCTGCCAACATGTACGCCTTCCGCCCACATCTCTCAACCAAAGACATACTACTGCAGCTTAATGAGGAAGTGCTGGACGACCTGAACAGACACAGCAAGTGTTAAATCAAGGCTTTCGATATTAACGGGACATTCGACCACTTTTTTTACCAAGCCATTCTTCAAAGCCTTACATCTACAAAGTGTGGTGACCACACATTCCAAAACTATGTCTCCTTTTTAACTTAGCGCAGAGCAACAGTGGGCATCGGGCCCCATCGATGCGACGCATTTCAAATCCTGCCAAAGTGCACTCCGCACGGGTCCGTAGTAGCCCCAATATTCTTCAACCTCATCATAAAACACTTGCCACACCTACTAAAATCCATACCAAACCTTCGCTACGCCACATACTCGGATGACGTAACGCTCTGAGTCCCCACTGGATCACCGTGCGACCAACACGACGCACTTCAATCAACCATTGTGGCCACCCAAAAACACCTGAAAGCCCGAGGACTCGAGCGTGACACCGAAAAATCTTCCCTTGTCACCCTGTGTGAAAGAACGTATAAGAAGCGTTCAGACCGCATACCAGATCCATAACTTAACATTATTGAGTAACAAAGTCCCAAGCATACGCATATTAGGCCTCACCATACCAAAAGATGGCTCAGGCGTACAACTATGCTTTCCTTGCAACAGACTCATAACCAGCTCATGCACCTCACCCGCATATTCTCCCATCAGCTATTTGGGCTACAAGAAGCTGACTCCCTGCGCATAATTCACGCCCTCCTGATTAGCCGGGTTACGTACGGGACACCGTATTTGTCTCTGAAACCGTTAGAGAAAGAAAACCTAAATATTGCCATACGCCAAGCCTACAATGCCGCCCTTAAGCTGCCTCCAAAAACAGCAACAGGAAAACTTCGGCAGCTCGGCGTCCATAATACTTGAGAGGAACTGGAAGATGCTTATCGCATCTCCCAATTCATGCGACTTAAGCTCCCTCCCACCGGCAGGGCTTTACTCACGCGGCTCGTCTACAGGCCTTCCCCAAATTGCGAACAGAGGCGACGCATCCGTCTAACAATCTGGCAGTACATCAAACCCGCACCAAGTCTTTGAAATATGCGCCCCATCTACAACAAGCCACGCCGGGAAGCCCGGATACGAGCCCTCAGAAAACGCTCCCGCCACTCTCCCTGTACTCGTTACATGGATGCATCTCCATACCACCAACTACCCGCCCATGCCGTGAGTGTCACCGACGTCAACGCTGCAGAACTAACGGCTGCTACAATACCCAGAACATTTATTGAGGCAGCAGAAGAACTTGCCGTAGCTCTAGGCGCCACAACTGGAAACGACTACCTCACTCTAATGACACCCTCACACGCCGCCTGCCTTACCTTCATGCTAGGTCGCATAACACCCACGGCTTTAAAATTCGGCGAAGTGTGCGGCAGCTGCCGGAAATTCACATCATTCGGACCACCCAGACACGATTCATTGGAGGGGAACGAGGTGACACACGCAGCTTCCCGCAGTCATACACAACGGGTAATTTCTCAATAGCGCGAAGACACGCAGAACCTTCGCTCTCCCACGCCCACTACTCTTAATTCATACACGGACATCCTCACCCAATACCACCGCGAACGATGACGCTTCCCCCCACCACAACACCATTTATCCAGAGGAGAGGCTACTGCTTTTCGCAGATTTCAGACAAATTCTTATCCCCACCACACTACGCTCCATGCCATATACCGCACCCTCTACTACTCCACGTGTAATTTCCGTGTCCAACACGGCACCCTGAACCACATAAATTGGGAGTATCAGAAACGCCGTTTCTTACTCTAATCCTCACCCAGCCTACGAGCAGTGGGCGGGCAAGCTGCTCAGGTACGACCTCTCAGTCCAACGATCCTGGTGAAGAGGGCTAAGGAAGCCAGAGCGGACCAGCGCTACACGGACTAGACGGGGCCCCCCCGAGCGGGCCTCCAACCATCAGCACCTGAAGGTCGTCTACACAAAGTCTATCCACTCTACTCTACTCTACGCATAACGGAATCGCCGTCTTCCTCCCGATTAAAAATACACGGTATGGGCACGGTTCAGTTTTTGTTAATTTGTTGAAGTATTGAGAGAGAGATCAAACTTTATTTAAAGCGGCCCATGTCCGGGATGCCGAAAATGTGGTTGTGGTGGGCCTGCAAGACGTTCAGGAGAGAATTCCGCAGGTGTCAGGGCCCCGCACGTGAGCAATGTGCCGGGTGAAGCGAGGCCAAAGGATGGGGCGAAGATCAGGCGGAGGAGTGGCCACGCTTTCCCATGAGTACGGAACGTGGGATGGTAGAAGGTGCGGATGAAGGAAGTGTTGTGATCGCCTGGCGCGAGGACATGTCCAGTAGGTGTGTTCAGCGTCGGGATAGGCACCACACACGTGACAGGGGGGCGCGCCCTCTGGGGTCCCTATATAGTGAAGAACCAGGTCACAAGGGAGGGAGAGAGTCTGAGCCGGGCGGTGTAAGTGCCTTCGAGGCGTGTGAGGTCACAAGTGGGAGGAGGAACATTGCGGCGGAAATTGCGAAGATCCTTCAGCTGTTGCATCCGGGCTTTCCGATTGGCGGCACGTTCTTCCTTATGGCTGTAGTCCTGGGCAAGGGTTGAGGGTCGCTCTGGTTTTGAATTGCACGAGCGAGGGCGTGAGCCCTTTCATTCCCTACAACTTCTTGGCGTTCGGGGACCCATTCTAGAAATACGTGCAGGTGGCTGTGGGCTGCCATGTAGCATGTCCGCTCGGGATGAATGAGCGCAGATAAGGAGTTGCGAGTTCTCTGAAGGCAGATTGGCTATCCATGCGGATGGTAACTTGATTAGTTGAATGGGTTAGCAGCGTGATCGAATCGGCAACGACTTGAACTTCAGCAGCTGTATAAGAAGGTAACTTTACAGTGTTGACGGATGACTTCATCGCGTGGACATACCGTGACAGTTGTGGCTATGTTGTCGGTAAACATGGCGTCTGTGTAATATGTGTCATGTGATGGGCTGGAAAGATGGAGGGCTCTACTCCGGTGCCTACCCAGAGTCTGAAGACGGGTCCATGTGGCGTGGGATGGGCTTGACCATTACTTTAGGAATTTTGTCTTATGGTGAAGGAGATAAGTGAGATGTCGCAAACCCTATATTAGCCAGGGTGGTGCGACCTTGGGTTGACGTCGTGAGCCTGTGCTGTTGGGCAGCGATGCGCGCGGTCACGTTCTCCTCAAGAGTATTGTGAAGGGCCGTGTCGGCAAGAAGATATTTTTGGGCGTACATGGGCACACGGAGCTCCGTCCGTAAGCATTTTCGGATGGGAATCTCCAATTTATTATTTTGCTTTTTCTAAGTGTAATGTACGGAAGGGCGTACGAAACTCTGCAAAAGATAGTTGCTTCTACTATCTTTCAAAGCTCGTGTTCTTTCAGGCCCGTTGTATGGCGGGTGACTCGAGGAAGTATGTTATTGATTAAATTGATCTGACTGATACCACTTTTGGTTAATACTGTGCTCTTCCCATCTTGTTACCATGCACGTGTTGGGTCGTCGGGGAATTGGGTGGCCATAGACGGAGAGGCTGATTAGAGAATTATAGATGTCTGATTGTTTGTTACTCTTTTTAAGAACAACGACGTATTCTGATTTTTCTGGGGAGCATTCCAAGCCCACAGATTTTGCATGACCTTGAATAATATCGAAGCAATCCTGGAGGGTGAGCTCCTGGGCATCCGGACTGCCTCTTAAACTCTAAATCGTAATGTCGTCGGCATAAATTGCATGGCGGAGATCCGGAACCGGAAATAATATAGAGGACAGGTATTTTATAGTTAAATTAAACAGAATGAGCAAAAGGATAGACCGTTGAGGCGTACCACGGCGTACGGAGATGGGGGCTGATGGTTGGTTGTGGGGTCTAATAATGCGGGAAGTGCGATTGGATATAAAATCTTGGATATCATTGAAAATGCGTGTGCCAGGCCGAGTTTCTTGAAGGCTTTGGAGGATCGCGTCATGGGCACCGTTATGAAAGGTCTTTTTTAGATGCACGCCGTAGATAGTGTAGAGTTGGGATGTGATGCGGTTGCACGTGGAATAAAAAACTGGCTGCAAAATCTTGTTATATTCGAATGGTCTAGAGAAGAAATATTCGTGCTTCCACGTTAGCCGGGCATCAAATTACAGGCATGAGCAGAGCACCCAAAACAGTTTTCCCCACACCTTCCTCGCCCTCCTATGAATTATCACGATGACATAATAAGTGCCCGGTGTTTTCTACTTTTCAGCTTTCTTTTTTCAAACGAGATGGTGTTGCACCGAGGAAGGAGAGAAAGGTCGAAAGTTCTCGTTAGAGTGAAATCACGAAGTGTATTGCTACACTTTCGCATAAAGCCAGGGGGTCAAATTATTTGCGTGTTCGGAACGAGAAGTGTTGCACTGATTTGTACCTTGTCGTTTTTTTGGCGCTTCACGGTATCCACGCGACGTTTTATTCTTTCCTCCTTTCTACTAAAGAGACACGGTTTCGTGCGAAAAACACAAATACAAAGATTCCGAAATATTAAAATGGGCTACAACCTAATACAATTTTACCATCTCACTTTGCTGGACATCCTCCGTAAACGCGCTCTCAGATTCTGAGAGCATCAAAAAGGTTTTGTCACACAATACCACCTTTGCTGTCTTCTCGTAGATTACAAAGATTCACATCTGTGCGTAGTTTTCTTCCTTTCAACCGTCTTATAACGCGGCGTGGTTGCATGTGTCCAGGAGAGACCGTTGGAAAGTTTGCGAAATATTTTAATCAGCTACAGTTGGAAAAAGGTCTGCTTGCGTAATTACCCTGCCCGCCACCTCAAACACAAGTTCAGTGCATCGGAAGGATCTTTCAAGGCCTACACCCGTCCCCTACCACACACGAATTACAGACGTGTTATGTATGTGGCATTGTTTACCTGATGTGTTACTTCTACTAAAGATGTGGAGTTGCACAGGGTGAAGAGAGACATGTTCAATGTTCTCAAAATAATAAAATCTTGACATCCTATATAACAGTGGGTTCTGCAGTTAGCCAGACATTCACATTATTAGAGAGTCCAAGGAATTTTTCGATGCATACCTGCCTCACCTTCTTCCTGGCCAGTTACAAAAACGTTGTAGGCTTGCAGGCCGTTCATTTTCTGCATTTTTCTACTAAAGAGACCTTTTGGCAAGCGACGAGGAAGAAGAAAGTTTTGGATATATTATAATCAGGTGCAGCCCATACAAATTATGCTTTCCTAGATAGCCGGAAGTCCCATTACAAGCGTTATCGAGTGTACAAAAGGCTTCTTTCGCAACGTTCCTCACCTTCTTCCACCGAATGAGATATGATATGCGCGGGACGTGTTCTTCCTTTTGCCTTTCTATTCCTAAACAGATGGGGTTGCCTTTAGTAAGGCGACACAAGTGCAACATTGCGAAAATGTTGAACCCACCTACGGTGTATAACAGTTGCTTCCCGAGTTACCTGGCAACCATCTTATACGGGGTAAGACCGTCCAAAGGGGTCTTCAGCAGTCGTGCCTCGCTTTCTTTGTGCCAAGAACAATAAAATGTTTGTGCGTGGAATTTCTGCCTTTCGCCATACGTCTACAAACAGACGGGGTCACATACAGAGAGGAGAGAAATATGGGATGATATAAAAATAAGAAAATATTATACAGCCTGTATAACTCTTCCTTCTACAGATCGCGCAGCAATCGCAATTGGCGCGTTACGAGATTGTACAAAATAATTTTCACTGCATGCCTTTCTGAAATTTTTTCAAGGTTTTACAAAAATAAGTGTATGCGCCACATTCGTGTTTCTTTTGACTTTATTCTTTGAAAGGTCACGGGGTTGGAGGGAGAAAGAGGGACTGGTGCAAATATCCTGAAATGTTTAAATCACCTACACAATACCTAGAATTTGCTTTTGCAGCTGCCAGGCAGTGACCTTCAGCGCTGTTGATAGTGTCCAAACTATTTTCACCGCATTTCTCACTAGCACTATTTTTACCAATAAAAAAACATACATGTGGGCGGTTGTTTTATTTTCCAATATTCTTGCTAAAAAGAGGCAGTTTCATGCAATGAGAACCGACAAGTGCCACCATCTCGAAATAAAACCTGTTACAGTGTATGTAGCTTTGGCTTCCGATGTTGCCTGGGCATTCATCTCACACGCGCGATCAGAAGATTCACAACGTTTTCCCCGCATACATGCATCGCTTCCATCCCCAATTTACCAAGACATTGTATGTGCGCAGTGATTTCTTTTGCCTTTATGTCCTAAAGACACTAGTTTGCACGGAGAGGGGACAAACAGGCTGAAAGTTACCGATATATAAAATCAAGTGCACCTTTTATAAGTGTTGTTCGGACCGTTAGCTTGGAAGTTATAAAGTCGAACACGGATATATCGAACTCCAAGGGGATCGCGAAATAGTTCGATATATAAACAATTCGATATAAAAAATATGGGCTCTGAGGCCTCACCTATGGCGGACGATCACTTACTGATCGTCGCATTCAAGAATGACAACTAATTCCGCACTCACGACGCAAC